>NW_016806447.1:1155934-1177288 GCF_001698545.2 Rhinopithecus bieti
TAGTAGAGATGGGGTTTCCTGCACGTTATGCACATGTACCCTAGAACTTAAAGTATAATAAAAAAATAAATAAATAAATAAACAAAAAAAAACAAACAAACAAAAAAAAAAGAGATGGGGTTTCACCGTGTTAGCCAGGATGGTATCCATCTCCTGACCTCATGATCCGCCCGCCTCCGCCTCCCAAAGTGCTGCGGTGTATTCTTTATTGATATGTACTTTTTGAAAGTATATATCATGCCTTTTCCTTGCTTAAACATTTTAATGGTTCCTGTTGCATAAGAATCAGTTTCAGACTCTTCAGCGTGGCCCTCAAGGACCTGTGTGATATATGCATATCTCTTTAACATCGTCTCTTTCCACTTCTCTCACTCCTCTTCAGTGCCACTGGCCTCCTTGATAATCCTGAAATGTTTTTCTGCCCTCCAACTTTGTTCTCACTGAATTTTCTTTGGATATACTTCCCTCAGAGCTGCAACATGAATTTCTTCTCACTTTAATTATCTGATGAAATTTCACTTTTTACAGAAGACCTCCCTAATCACATTCCTTTCTCCCATCATTCTCTATGCCATTACCATGTTTTTTTTTCCTTGAAAGCATTTACCTGCCATTTATATTACATTTTTATATTTATTTTACTGTTTATTATCTATCTACCCCAATAAAATATATGTTCCATGAGGATGGGAGCTCGACCTCTTTTATTCATCTTTATTTCCCCAGTTTTTAGAAGACTGCCTGGTGCATTTTAGGTGCTCAATAAGTAAGTTGAATGAGTGGGGTTTAAAAAATAGATTTAGGGGTACAAATGCAGTTTTGTTACATGGATACATTGCTTGGTGGTGAAGTCTGGTCTTTTAGGGTTCCCATCACTGAAGTAGTATCCATCATACCCAGTAGGTAATTTTTCATCACTCATTCCCCCTCCCCATCCCATCTTTTAGTCTCTAATGTCTATCATTGCACTCTCTCAGTACATGCAACCCATTGTTTAGCTTCCAGTTATAAGTGAGAACATGTAATATTTGACTTTGTTTATGAGTTATTTCACTTAGAATAATGGTCCCAAGTTCCATCTAAGTTTTTACAATCATATTTCATTCTTTTTTATGGCTGAATAGTATTCCATAGTGTATATATACCACATTTTCTTCATCCAATCATCTGTTGATGGACATTTCGGTTGATTCTATGACTTTGCTATTCTGAATAGTGCCATGATAAACATATGAGGGCAGATTTTTTTTGAATGAGTGGATTTTTAAAATGAAAGCATAGGGATAAATAATCTAATAAAGTTTCTCTTTTTTTGAAAGAGGCATAATCAGTTTTATTCATATGGATCTGGTGGTTAAGGGAAAATAAAATATAAAGTATACTATATAAATTATTATAAGTGGGAAGACAAGTATGTGCAGCACAATTGGCCAGGTCATTTTTTATTTTTAATTTTTTTTAGAAGAAGCTGACAAAAGGTGTTGCTTTTTTTTTTTAATTCACTTTTATTTTAGGTTCAGGGGTACTTGGGCAGGTTTGTTACACAGGAAAATTGCCTGTTTTGGGGGTTTAGTATACAGATTGTTTCATCAGCCAGGTAATCAGCATAGTTCCCAATAGGAAGTTTTGTAATCTTCGTCCTCCTCTCACCCTCCACTCTGAAGTAGGCCCCAGTGTCTGCTTTTCCCTTCTTTGTGTCCATATGTACTCAATGCTTAGCTCCCACTTATAAGTGAGAATATGAGATATTTGGTTTTCTGTTCCTGTGTTAGTTTGCTTAGGCTAATGGCCCCAGCTCCAAACCTGTTGCTGCAAAGAGCATGATCTTATTTGTTTTTATGTCCGTGTAGTATTCCGTGGTGTGTATGTACAACATTTTCTTTATCCGTTCTACCATTGATGGGCATCCACGTTGATTCCATGTGTTTCCTATTGTTAATAGTGCCTCAATGAACATAAGGGTGCGTGCATCTTTTTGGTAAAATGATTCATTTTCCTTTGGGAATATACCCAATAATGGAATTGCTAAGTCAAATAACTCTGTTTTCAGTTCTTTAAGAAATCGCCAAACTGCTTTCCACAATGGCTGAGCCATTAATAATTTACATTTCCACCAGCAGTGTATAAGTGTTTCTTTGTCTCTGCAAACTCACTTGCATCTGTTATTTTTTGACTTTTTAATTATAGCCATTCTGACTAGTGTGAGATGGTATGTAATTGTGGTTTTGATTTGCATTTCTCTAATGATTAGTGATGTTGAATATTTTTTCACATGCTTGTAGGGCCCATGTATGTCTTCTTTTGAAAACTCTCTTTTCAAGTCCTTGGCCCACTTTTTAATGGTGGTGTTTTTTTCCTGTAATTTTGTTTAATTTCCTAATAAACGCTGAATATTAGACCTTTGTTGGATGCATAGCTTGCAAATATTTTCTCCCATTCTTTAGGTTGCCTGTTTGTTGATAGTTTCTTTGGCTGTGCAGAAACTCTTTACTTTAATCAGGTCCCACATACCAATTTTTGTTTTGTTGTAATTGCTTTTGGCGTCTTCATCATGAAATCTTTGCCAGGTCCTATGTCCAGAATGGTATATCCTAGGTTACCCTAAAGAGTTTTTATACTTTTAGGATTTACATTTGGGTCTCAATCCATCTTGAGTTGATTTTTGCATACGGTATAAGGAAGGGGTCTTTTTCAGTCTCTGAGTTCCTATGAAACTCAATCATCTCAGGTGGTCTCCAGCCTGCTGCCGCTGGCTAGCTGAAATTCCTGTCAATGGGTCTTAACTTATGAGGTGCCACGGGAGTGGGGCCCGCTGAACGTGGCCTCTTGGCTCCCTGGCTTCAGCCCTCTTCCTATGGGAATGGACAGATTTCCTGCCACAGTAGAATTCCTGGGGCCGGAGTTTGCAAAAACTCCTGCCTCTCCGTGCATGCCCAAGTGACCGCTGAGAATCTACACAGCTCTCTGCCTCGGACCCAAGGCCCGGGTGGCATGGCCCTGGTGGATTGCAAAGATCTGTGGCAGAAATGTGGTTTCTGGTCAGGGTTACACAATCACTCACCGGTTCCCTTGGCTGGGGATGAAAGTTCCCTTTGCTCTGTGCTGCTCCTGGGTGGGCCATAGCCGCACCCTACTTTTCCTCACTCTCTATGAGTCATGCTGACCACCTAGTCAGTCCCAATGCAAGAACCTGGATACCTAGGTTGAAGGTGTAGAATTTACTTACCATTTTGTTCTTTGTGAGAGCTGCAGACCGTAGCTGCTTCTAATTGGCCATCTTGGCCCACCCAATATTTTTCTTTCAACTTTGAAGAATCTGATGACTGTGTGTCTTGGGGAAGGTATTATTGTGTAGTATTTTGCGAGGGTTCTCTGCGTTTTCTGAATTTGAGTATTGGTCTTTCTAGCAAGGTTTGGGGAATTTTCATGGCGATATCCTGAAATATGTTTTCCAACTTGTTTGCTTTCTCTTTCTTTCAGGGACACCAATAGGCCTTTCATTTGGTCTTTTTACATAATCCCTTATTTCTTAGACATTTTGTTTATTCTTCTTTACTGTTTTTTCTTTATATTTGTCTGTGTTATTTTAGAGAGCCGGTGTTTGAGTCGGGAGATTCTTTCCTTAGCTGGTCAATTCTGCTGTTAATACTAGCAACTGTATTCTGAAATTCTCAAAGTGAGTTTTTTAAATCTATCAGATGAGTTTGGTTCTTTCTTATAATGGTCATTTGTTCATCAGTTCATGTATTGTTTTATCCTAATCCTTAGATTCCTTGGATTAGGTTTCAACTTTCTCATGAATGTCAATGATCTTCATTCCTATCCATATTCTGAATTCAATATCTGTCGTTTCAGCCATTTCAGCTTGGCTAAGAACCATAGCTGGGGAAGTAGTGTGGTCATTTGCAGGTAAAAAGATACTCTGGCTTTTTGAGTGGCCAGAATTCTTGTACTGGTTCTTTCTCATCCTTATGAGGCAGGTTCAGTTGATTGGTTCCTTTCTGAAAGATTTAGGGGGCCAGGGCTCCGCTCAGGACTCTGGGGCCATGGGCTGTAACTCTTGGGAGATGGTATTGGGCTCCCAGCTTTGTTCTCTGGCCCCATACAACCTGCTGCACTGGGGGACTCAAGTGCTCCCAGACTGCTCATGACAACATTCCAATGGGTGGTGCCAGCCAAAGTGCTTTTTAGGCAGTGGTAGTAGGATCTGTGCTCACTTGCATGTGTCAGTGGCAGTGGCAGCATGGCAGAGTGCATGTGTGTGGGTTAAGGCAGAGAACTGGTGGGTACAGTGCAGTGCCAGTCTCCTGCACGTGTTCACAGCAGCAGTGGTGGCAGCATGGCCACTATTCTCCATGTGCAGGCTTATGCAGGCAGCAGTACTGGCACAGGGGCGGGGAACTGGTAGGTGTGCGGTTGGTGCCTTCTATGCGCATGTTCATGCTGGTGGCAATGGTGGCAGAGGGTGGGGAGTGGGGCCATTGTTCTCCAGGCACAGGTTTGTGCCAGTGGTATCAACGCAGGGGTAGAGTGCTGGTGAAAGTGGTGCTAGAGGTCTCCACACTCGCAACTGTGCCAGTGGCAATGGTGGCACAGAATGGCAGGCAGGGCTGCTGGTCTCATGTGCACCCATATTGGCAATGGTGGCGCGGCAGGGGGCAGAGTGTCCTCACACTGGCAGCAATGGCATAGTGGGGTGTATATGCAAATATCTGCCAGTGGTAGGGGAAGAAAAGGAAGGTCCACCTGCTCCCACATGACCCGTCAAACGATTCTGGGCGTTTGTCATGGGTGTGTGTGTGCTGGCAAAGCAGTATGGGGGAGGTTGCAGTTGTGGGAGGATGCAGGCGGGCTGGCAAACGTCAGTGGGGTTCCAGTCATTCTGCTGGAACTCTGTAACAATTAGGCCCAGTCTACCTGTGCATGAGCTATGACTTGGGCCCCAGGGAGGCGCCACAACTTGGCATCTGAGGCTGCACTGCAAGCAGGTGTGGTCAGGCCAGGGCCCTAGGAGAGGCCAGTAGACAGGGAAGTGCTCAGGTCAGACTGGCCTCATCTCATAGGCAAGATTGCCCTGCTCTGTTCAGGTCCAGTAGTTCCCATAGGCTAAAGTCTCCTAGGGGAGCAAGGTAAGCCTTGGGAGATGGCATTCCTGGCCGTGCTCCACTACAGACACTCCCGTACCAAATCCTCTGGGATCTGTGCCAGCTGAAGTTCTGCCCCTACCACTTCTCTAAGCTGCTCTCTCCACCAATTTAAGTGTCTGTGGGGTCATGGGGTCTTCCGCTGCCAAGATTCCTGAGACCAGTGGTGAGAGCAGGTTGCTTAACTCACCCTTCTCCAGGACTTGCTTGGGGCCAGGAATGAGTCTCTGTGCATGGTAGTCCTGGCAGGGTTCCCAGCTTTCTCCCCCTTCAGTCCAGCATCTCTGTCCTCCCTCTGCTCTCAATGCCTTCCCTCTGAAGATCTGCTTGGAGTGAGCCAGTCTTACCAATGTTCTGGTCACTTGGTGGCAGATGTTCCTCCTGGCTGCATCTAGTTGGCTATCTTGCCTCCAGGCCTAAGGTCTCTTCTAATTCTCAGTTGTTGTGGTTCTGAATCATTAAGTATTGTCTCCATATGAACTGTTATTGTGTCTCAACTTCCTATGAAGTAGATGTTTGGAAAAATATGGGTAAGTGGCAAAGGAATTTTGTGATGAATAGATTGTGAGGAAGCCAATACAGGGAAAACTGAAATGCAAGTGAGATAGGGAATTCTCAGAAATGTAGGGAAGAAGCTAACAAAAAAAAAGTCTGGAAAAAATAAGCTTCAGTGTGAATAACCGAATGTTTATAATATAGATTTAGTAATTACCTTTCTTGTATACGACTTCCTAAGCCAGATAAATACACCACTCTCCCCTGGACCTATAAAGTCAAGCAATCAAAATACATAATGATAGTTTCAACAATTATTCCAAACCCCTCTAGCGCTGCCATCTGTTTTCCAGTGTTTTCTAAGCCATATCTACCTCTGAACTCCTGGCTTTAGAGCTCTAACCTCATGTCTTACTTCTGCGCCACTACCATTGACGTTTGACCTCACTCATTCCTGACTCGACTTACAACTCCGGCTCTCTCCAGCCCTTGACCTTCAATGAGACTATTCTTGTTTTACTATTTGCCTCAAGAAACCAAAACTGGGACCCAAAGAGCCACTATCTCCCTGGAGTAGCCCTGATTCCCTCGAGACAGGGTGATTCTGATGGATTAGAAAACCAAACTTTTATATCAAAGGAATTTGAATTCTAAGTGAATCTCTGTAATGAATTTAGAAAGTAATGATCAGTGGATTTAGTTCCACTCCAGGCCTTTCTGCATTCTTTACATAATATACTAATTAATTAAATGAAAGAATGCATTTTAAGTGCTTAGCTCACTATTTAGCACTTACTGTGATTATTAGTATATTATTGTAAACTGCCTCAGGAACAGAAGTAATCAGGTTCAATTGATGGATTTAATCACATTTTCAAAGTGTGTTAAATAAGTCTGCTTTAAAATTTTAATTGCTAGTTACTTTTCCAAAGTTGATCCTTTCTTTTTCCTGAAGATACCACTAAACTTTTCTTTGTACATGTCCATTTAGCTTACATACTTAATTGTATTTTAAAAGATTCTTTAAATTAATATTTGGAGCATTTCTATGTTTTAAAACTGCTCAAATCCTTATTTTCAAGAGCTATAATAAAATGCTTACATTTTAGTTTCCTTAGTAGTAAACTAGTTAATTTAAAAATTTTTATCTTGGAAACATAGTGATGGGAACATTAACAATTACTCCAATTTCAGTTTCCCAAATACTGCTTTACCAAGAATCAGATAACAAATACTAAGTGAAAAAGACGATAGGCAAAGTACTAAATGAAAAATTGGGCAATATATCTTTCATTCATTTAACAGACATACTGATGCCTATGGCTTAGTATTACTGGAATTAGCCCAATGAAGCGGGACTGGTGGGACTGTTACAGGCAGTTAGGCATGAGCAGGGCAGGAGAAGGCTCTCCCACTCCACCCACTAGAAAAGTCAGGTGATGGTTTGGCAATTATTGCATTGCCTCTCTAAAAGCTGTAACTTGGCAGCCAGAGCCAGGGAGAGGCCATTTCCTGATGGTCCACACCTGTTAACATTAAAGTGTTAATTAAATGCAGGCCCCAGGGAGAAGTAACTTCCTGGTCATGCACATTAAGATACAAACATGGCATAGTATGATCTTCCGGGTACACTCCATTGGAAAAAGGAAGAAAGCCTCAGCTGGGCATGCATATAACTCTCTAAACACAATGCGCGTGCTCAATTCCCAAGGATAAGGAGAACACTGCACATGCGGAAAGCCCACCCTAAGGGAAGAATCATGGGAAAGAGGCCAGCCTATGAAGTCCCAAAATTGAGGTTAAAGGCCCTTTTAATTTTCTCTTTGACATTCATGTATCCTCTTGGATCTCTTCCAAGTTAACTTTCCTTTCTTTCCTGTTCTAAGGCCTTTTAAATAAACTTCCACTCCTGCTCTGAAACTTGCTTCAATCTCTTTTTCTGCTTTCTGCCCTTCAGTTGAATTCTTTCTTCTGAGGAGGCAAGAATTGAAGTTGCTGCAGACACATATGGATTCGCCACTGGTAACTTGAGGTACCTTGGATCTCTTCAACTGCTAACACATCAGTAAACTTGTGTTATTTAAAAGACAGTAAACGTACAATGAATGCAGTGGTGATTAAGACAGAAAAGAGATTTGCTCTCATGGAGTTTATGGTTTAGTGGTGAGGGAAGGAGTAGAGAACATGCAAGTTAAAAAAATGAACGAGGTAATTTAAAAGATTCAATTACTTCCTAATCCTCTATCTTTCAAGCATTATTGGTGTAAGCGCATATGTGGGGGATGGACATGAATCCCATACGACAATTTTGTCAAGATCTTTTTAAGGTAATTGAGGAAAGGGAGCACCTTTCCTCATCTTCATTATTTCTTTATATTATTTGAAGCTGTTCAGGAAGTAAATAACCATTCAGTTGGCCCTTTTCCAATTGAGAACATGTTATGAAAGTCAATGAAAGGGTCCTGAGGTCTTCAAAACCTGGGGACATCTTTCTTGACGGGTTGTGCTCCAAGGTTTTCTCTCTACCATGTATGCTTCTGAGGAAGCCTGTCATTGATCTCAGACCACTACCCAGAAATTTCAAACTTGACCCAACCCCAGAAAATCACTTGGGTAACCTGAAGAAGCATTTAACCTCCAGGGTTAGTTCACGACTAGAGGAGATCCCATTCTTGAGTATGTCCAGTAAGCAGTGGAATTCCTTAAACTATCCAAAGCTTAATTCTTATCTCTAACAAGAAGTAACTCAAGGGAACCCTAAGCTCCTCTCCTTCCTGAAAAGCATTGCACAGGTTAGATGTAACCCAGCCTAATGGCTGCGATATGAATGCTGTAACTACCATATAGCCAATAGGTCTACTGCATTCCTGGTGTTTTCTATTCCAGACTAACAACTGAACCCCAAAGTGGATAATAAAATAAAATCCCTAAAATATTTGGAATAAAATCTCTTCTCTTATGCATACAATCTTTTTTCCAAATCTCATCGATAGGTAGTGTATTAAGATGGAATGAGACAGAAAACACATTAATTTGAACAGGGAATTTTAATATAAAGATTATAAACAGAATTAACTACAGAGGACTAAGGAGGACCAGGGCGGAGGAAGAATACCCAATGAAGAAATAAATGTGGAAATTCCTCTCTCTAAGTCTGGGGTTCAGACTTCATTGGAAAAGATATTGTTGGTACCTTTGGATGGCAGAGAAGTTCAATGGGTTTCCCCCAGCTAGACTAATTCACAATTGCTGGGTAATCAAGAAATACCCCTCCATAGTACAAGTGAGTTGAAGTAGGCAGACACAATTGCAGCTACACCTGGCAAACCAGAAATACACTTCCAAAGTGCAGGTGGACTGAGACTGGTAGGCAGGGAACTGGAGCTGGAACTACAGCTGGAACTAACAAGAAGGAAACCCCCCTCTAAGGTGCAGGTGGGCCACAGCTATGAAGCTGACTGCTGCAGTGCTTACAAGATTCACGAGGAATCCACTCATAGAGGTGTGAATGGAACTTGACAGGAAGCTATCCACAGAATTACCATTTAAACTCGAAGGGGATGAGTACTACTAGATGCCTCTCATGTGCGTCACTGGCAAACAAGCATGAGGACCAAGTAGAAGCATCTAGAAACACATTGGAATCGGAGAGAAAAGCCCCTTCTTCCTCACTGTTCTTCCAGTGCCCTCTACTGACAAAGTTTAACATCATGCCAACTATAGAACATGCTTACAGGTTCCATCTCCATTATTAAAAAGCATGTAGTGATAGGTGAATTTGGAGCTGAAAGGTAATAAATTGGTAGTTGGCACAGATCACCAGACTACCTCTTTGGTTACTCAGTTTCCATATGCACCCTTCTAACACATTTGAGCTTCTGTACCACATTAAAATAACCCTAAATTTCCATCTAACAAGATTCAACTATTTTGCTTACAAGTGATGCACTTCTTACCCTTTCCCCAAAATGAGGAGAGACATAGTCCCAGCAGTCATTGTATCCATCGCCTACTAGTTATTCCTCAAACTCCTCCATAGCTCCACTGAATATGCTGTTACTTAAAGACTAAGTTATAATCTCCACCAACTAGTATATAAAAGTAAATGGAAAGAAGAAAGAAAAAAGAATGTTAACATACAAATATTAGAAACAAAAAGCATATATGCAAAATTATTATGGTCCTTGTTTCTGCACTTGTACAGTTGACCCTTGAACAACAAAGGGGTTAGAGGTGCCAACCCTATACCATGCAATCAAAAATCTACTCTAACTTTTAATTCCCCAAAACTTAACTATTCATACCCGACTGTTGACTGAAATGCTTACCAATAACATTAATAGTTATATAATGTATATTTTGTATGTTATATGTATTATATACTGCATTCTCACAACAAAGTAAGCTAGAGAAAATAAAGTTAATATGAAAATCATAAGAAAGAGAAAATATATGTAAGTGAAAGTGAATCATAAAGTCTTCATCCTTGTCATCTTCATGTTGAGTAGGCTGAGGAGGAGGAGGAATAGGAGGGGTTGGTCTTGTTGTCTCAGAGGTGGCAGCTGCAGAAGAAAATCTGTGTACAAGTGGTCACACAGTTCAAACCTATGTTATTCAAAGGTCGACTTTAGTTTATATCTAAGACTTCCTTTGTCCACTAGCCATATCGTATTTGCTTTGCCCTTAGCCAGAACCACAGCTGGTTGACGGTTCTTTACCTGGTGGAATAAACCAAATGTTCATTCCTGAAGTGTCTGAGTCCTCAGTTACCCTGCCTTTTTGTTGTTGTTGTTTTTTAGTTGCTGTACTTTTCTGTTGACTTTTGCTATTGAGCATGAATATACTAAGAGACACCACAGAGAATCTACCATATTTCAAACATGGTCCTCCTTATCCACATTGTGTAACAGCAGCCCAGTTTCTTCTTGATTATTGGAATTGATGATTCCAACCAGAAAATTAACTTCTTTTTCTTTTGACAGGTTTTTTCAGTGGCATAAGAAGCCCAAAATGACCAGTTGGCAGACTCATCTCCCCATTCAATGAAAGCATTATTGTTTCCACTGGTGGAAGTATCTTCCATGCCTCATTCCCTTTAGTTACCAGCATCCATAAACAACCAAAATGCAAAGTTGCAGGACAGGAAGCAAAAGTTCTGTGAGTAGGGTATTATGTGATATTTTGAGAAGAACATTGCCAATCCTACCTTTTGATTTCCAGACCCTTGTATTCTGGCTGTAGAAAAGGAATCCTTATATAATGATCTCTAACTCAAAGCATATACTAAGTATGTCCTGTAAAATAGAGCCTCATTCCTGTATTATCTCTCACCTGACACCATATCTGACTGGTTTAGGAAGCCATTCCATCTTTAAATTGGTCCAGCCACTTCTGAGTGATGGGGGATGTGGTAAGGTTAGTTAATTCCATCAGTATGAACCCATTGCTACATTTCTTTTGCTTTGAAATGAGTTCCTTGATCACACACAATTATATGTGGAATGCCATAAAGAGGATAAGTTATTCTGTGAGTTCAATTCTGGCAGAAGCATTAAAGGAGGGAAAGGCAAATCTGTATCAAAAATATGTCTATTCTGAGACAAATATCTTCCCCCTTTATGATGGAAGATATCCAATGTAATTAATCTGCCACCATTTCCTGGTATTCCCAGGAAATGATGCTATATTGGGGGCTCAATTCTTCTCTGTTGTCAGCAGATTAGATACTCAGCAGTAGTGCAGCCAGGTCACCCTTGGCAAGTGCACACCATGATGTTGAGCCCACTCCATCACCTCCATCACTGACTTTGCTCATAGGCTCATCATACAGGCAGTGGGCTAGCTGAGGAAATCTAGCTGACTGACCACTAGAGAACATGTCTTCTTATCCTCCTGACTATTAAAATAGACATCCCTAGGTGGGCATTAATATAGAAAACAAATATCTTCACAGTGTGTGTCCATTATAAGAGGATCATTCACATACTTCTTTTTTTTTTTTTTTCCTAAGACAGAGCCTTGCTCTGTCACCCAGGCTGGAGTGCAGTGGCACTATCTTGACTCACTGCACCTCCACCTCCTGGGTTCAAGCAATTCTCGTCCCTTAGCTTCCTGAGTAGCTGGGACTACAGGCACACACCACCATACCTGGCTAATTGTAGTATTTTTCTTTAGTAGGATGGGGTTTTGCCATGTTGGCCAGGCTGGTCTTGAATTCTTGGCCTCAAGTGATCACCTGCCTCAGCCTGCCAAAGTGCTAGGATTACAGGTGTAAGCTACCGTGCCCAGCCCATTCACATACTTATTCTCAGCCTTCTTTGTCACCAATCTCCCAATTCTCTTCCTTCCAAGACCCTGATCATCCAGTTAAACTATTAACAACTGCACATAAATTAATGTATATCTTTATTTCTGGCTATCTCTTGCTCAAGACATAGTAGAGAACCAAAATAGTTATGTTTATATAATGTTAATAATTCATGCAAATTGAATTCTATAAAGTGAATGACACTTCATACTGAATCCAGCTACAAGACTCCCTAGATTCATTTAGTACTAGCTGACTCCCAAGTCTTGCCAACTTGCTCAATGGAATCCTACCAGCTGTCACTGTCACGACTGTCACCTTTCACTTAATATTTATCACTCTCTCAATCTTTCCCACAGTGATGTCTAGACTTACACATAAGTCTGTGGCTCCTGCCATGGAAGAAATTACAGCAAATTTACTAGCTCCTGTCCAACTCAACAATACCATACTATGGGAAGTATGACCTGGATTTCCCAATAGAAGTCCAAGTGGCCAGGTAACATAACTCAGAATTGCAATGACATTAGTGTCCATGGGATAAACCTTGACCAAGAGAACTACAAGAGGCAAGTATATACTGGCAAATAGATCTATTAATTTCCTTCTGCTGCTGATTATTCCAAGGCACAGAGATTCTAGACATCGTCTCAGGAGACATCCCTTATGACTGAACAGCTGCCATTTTTGGTGTGTGAACCTGTACTTGACTAGTTGAGAAATGATTTTTTATTTGTGTTCCTTTTTCCCTATCTCACTTCCCTTCTTCCTTCACTTTTATTACGCTGAGATTGTACTCCCCAAGAAAGCATTATTAACATATATGCTTTGTCTCAAGCTCTGTGTTCTAGGTAATCTGGGCTAATATATATCATATATATTCTAGGCAATTTTTTAAAAGGGAAATTTTGATGAATCTTGTGTGTTGCTACCTGCTCCTCACTTACTCTGTTATATTGGATTTCCGTAAGTTGTACTTTAAAATCTCATTCTACAATTTATTCCAAGTTTTAAGTTATAATGATTTTTAAATTATAAGATATCTTCTTAACAGTGGTTCAGTGGGGGCAGAAAAGGAGGAAGAGATTTACAGAAAATCTAAATTAAATCACATGGATTATCATAGTTTACTTTTTTAATTCAGAAAATTGATTTTAACAGCTAAAATAATAGGTCCTTATGGCATGTAACAAACAAGTGCTCTTCACCAGTATTCCCAATGGTTTTACCCACTGGCATTTATTGAATAGCTAAAGACAATGCTAAAATTGTGCTTCTTTTGGCCAACAAATGGAAAACCCAGATGCCAAGGTGAAACAGATTTGTTCTCTGGTAGTAGCTACAGCAGCTGTCTACTTGGCATATTCCTTAGAAAGCTTCAAAGTTGCCTAGGATACAGACTTTGTAAACCGGGATCCTGCAGAGCCTTTAACAAGTTTTTTTTGTTTAATGCAAGACCTATGTCGACATTAAATTAGCAATATAGTTTCTAATCTACACATAAACACATATGCATTGATTTGCAGATCTATGGAAACAGGGCATATAATGAATAATACAAAATTATGGGATCAAATAAACCGTACATATTTTGTCATGACAAAGAAAATATGACCCACATGTAGCTTGGAAGCTTTACTTCGGACGTAAGTGTTTCACGATCATATTCCTGAACAGCTTTTCGTCAATGTTTAGACCTAAGTTTTTGCACTAATCAATAATTATAAAATTTAAAAAAATTTTAAATAATTACAATAATTAGAAAAAATTTATAATTTTTATAATTATAAATATTATTAACAAATCCATAATTACAAAAATATCAGTAATATTAATTTAATAATTTAGTTTAATGAGCAAGTGAAATCCAGAGTAACACAATCCTAATCAGCAATAATGTTATCAAACACTGTCAAAATGAAGTAAAAAGTGACAGGCGTCAGTGTTTGAATCACTGAATTCTATACCTAAAATGGGTAAAATTGTCTGTGTATTTACAACCTCAACAAAACTTTTTATAGAAATAGAATTAAAAGATTACAAATTTAATTGTAAAGAAAAAGCAGTAGATAGTATGGGAACTTGCAGCACACGTCAAACATGTGTGCAGCACACCTTCTTCTGTAGGATGAAATTCCAACATCTGTGTCTTAAGCCACTTAAAACCATGCTCGAAGACACCTAACTCCACATACATACCACGTGTCGAATGAGCAGGCTAGGAGTGGCTGTTTTCAGACCTACTCCTAAGTTCAACATCCCTTGTAACTTGGCTGTAATCACCAGAAACCTCCATGTTGTATAGCTGATCAGAATGTCCCCGGGTTACAGCAAATTTTGGGCCATGAAATACAAAGAACAGTTTTATGTTACCCATTTAGGCACCTGTGTCTCAACAGTTTTAGGTCACTGGAATAACACTAGTAGGGCCTTTTTTCTTTCATAAAGACTATTTGCTGTACTCCTAGAAAGGGGAAATACTGAGTCAGGCCAAATTGATGATATTTTACACTGAAGAAAAAGACGCTTTGAAAGATTGCCAGGCTTTGAGAAAGGGTCAGGACGCAGAGCCCCCCAAAGAAGGGCAGTTTTGCCTCATCTTCCTGTCAATAATACTTAGGCAATGGCTGAGTTGTTTTATCAGACCAGATTGGTGGATATGGCACCATTATGACGCAATCACAGTGTCTGTCACTTGTCACAAAAGGGTCCCATGAACCGTTAAGCTCCTCTGCCACCAGCAAAGAGATGGGCTGCTGTTTGTGCACCCTTTACAATTTTCGGGCTGTATTAATTCCTGATTCCTAATGTCAAGAGGGAGCACATCAATAAGGAAACGTAGGATGTTAAAATCAAGCTTTGAAGACTTTAATTCAGTTTTCCAACGCAGCATTTTTGACTTATCGAACAAATGTATCAGCAATGATACCAATTAAGATTTTAATTAACTCATCAATTTTTCAAATGAAAAATTCTTAAATCGCTATGGTTAGGCATTCATTGATCTATATCCTTTCTTCTGAATGTAAAAATTAGTTTTAAAAAGAATTTAGTATGTTCTAAAGCCTAAGGGGGGAACAAAGTCCTTTTATTTTCCATAAAATGCATTTTGCAAATTCTTCAAATTGAAATTAGAGGTCCTTTTAAATTTAAGTGGAGGTTTGTTATTTTTATCTGAAACTTATTTACATTCATAGAGTTCCTAAAATAAATACTTCTCAATAAATAATTTGGTGAAAATTTTCTGACACTTAAAAAAACAAAAGATGTGAAATTGTGGTCAGTGGATGCAATGGATATATATGAACTTATTTTAAGCTGAAAACAAATGGAGGCTTAGTAAGTAAAATATCTGTAATTTTGTCAATACTTTCTCTTTGCATTGGATAGAACAAATATAAAATGTTAACCAAAGAAATACACATTTTACAAGACTTATGTAGTTATAAGTAGGTTAAAAAATTAACCTATAATTTTTAACATGAAAGAAGCTAAGTACTGGAGGTAGCTTCTTTGTATAAATGTGATTATTTCTAGAAATAGATAAAAATTAAATGGTTAGAAGTGTTGGATGAACCTGGAGACAAATACTTCATAACTTCCAGTAATATTCCCATATAATGGAACTATGATCTATCTATCTGATCCAAGTACCACAAATTTATATCTTTACATTCAGAGAAAGCATGAGCAGAAAGATACACTTAAGGTTTTCCAAAAAATGTGTGGTGAAATTGTTAAAGTTCTGTTTTCCCAAAATTGTCAGTAACTATCTTGTTAACAGCAACAAAAGGGAACTATTCACACTACATTAAGTTCACATTTAAAACAGGAAAGCATCATTCTTTCTCAACATAGTATAATTGATTTAAAAGCATTAACAAAATATTGGACAGGTAAATATCTCTATGTGGAGTCACCAAGGTAGTCACTGTACCCCAGGTTCTTTTGAATAATTGGTTTATATGGGTATTTGCTTACATAGATTGGATTCTGAATTTTTTTTTTTTTTCTTTCAAGCTGAAGCTGTTTTCGTTCACACTTGGGGTCCTCCATCTGTCGATAAAGCCTGTTAGCTCACCACCTCACTGGCTCCGAGGTGCTAGTTTTCCATCTGGTAGAGCCGTAAAGAGAACCCCAGAGTCATAGAAGCGTGAATCCTGTGGGTGCTCTCAACTCTAGGGCTTATGTCCCCAAAGGAATGGGGTCTTTTTGACAGTCAGCAAGTGTTTAGAAGCAATACAATCGGAACCTGCACATGGCTTCTTCTAGACCAAAAGACAGCTAGTGGCAGTCCAGGTAAGGCACTGGACTAAGCTGTTACATGAAAAATGTCAGCTTCTGGTATCCTCCCACTTTCCTTTTCTTGTCCCTTTCTCCCTTCTTGGCCAACATTTCATTATTAACTAATTAACAAGGACTCTTCATGTAGATATTTACAAACTGTCTCACAATGCTATGTGATAAACTAAAATTAGTTAGGAAATTGGGATAAAAATAACTGGTAAAAAAAATCATTTCGCCTTATTAGAATTAAGTCATAAACTGAATACTGAGTACCTTAGTAGTTTGTTCAAAGAGAAAACATACATGATTAATAGTGTTCATAACATTTTAAAAAATAATCAATTGATATGAAAAAACCCAGACATTCCTAGCACTGAGATTTGAAAGAAATTATTTTCATGGATTCTTATTAAAAGGTAACTGCATGGAGTAGAGAATGCAATATCATCCAGGAACTACAAATTTTATGGGGCTATTGTTAATAATGACACTCAGTAAACTAATAGCAATGCTTTGGAATATAGTTTAACAAAAGCAAAGCAATGTGGCCTAAATTCACCGCTTTCTATTGTCAGCATGAACCCAGAAACAAAGGTGTCTGTGAGTTTGAATTTATACCGTCTGCAAGTACCTGACTGTAGTTCTTTTTCTTGGCCAATTAAGCGTAGACCATATGCCCTGATAGTCATTCATCCTGGAATTAGGGTTGACATCATTTTAGAAAATATGAAAAGACTAACTAGACATTTGTCTAAATAGAAAGCCACTGAACTTCTTGAGAATGTGCCAAGGGGCAAATGGATGGCTGCTTACAAGACTGAAACTTTACTCAAATAATTAACAATTCTGGATTTAATCCAGAGAGAGAGGATTTGTAATAAAAAGCCCCAATTTTCTATAGCAAAGGATAACCTCGAAATCATTTTAGGCAGGGAAGATTTTAAAGAAACACCACCTTACATGAAGAGTTGCTTTATTTATTGGTTTTGCAGTCTTATCTTTTCTGGCAAAGTGTTCTAGAAGAAAACAACTTAGTCTTACTGACACAAAAGATCGCAGTTACCGTTACGTTTCTCAGCTTTGTGTTCTTCTGCACTGGTTTCAGCTTCAGGTAGACTTCCTCATTTTGACAAGATGACAGATTCCCCCAGTGACATTCCCCAAGAAACAAGATGACCACCAGACATCCCAGACATATATTCTGCCAATTTAGCTACCCCAAGTAAAACAGAGTGCATCTTCCTTAACTGTAATAGCAAAAGTTATGGACCTGTTTCTAATTGGTTCAATTTAAATCAAATTCCCATCATGAGCCAACCACAGTGGCCAGATGGACACAGTATACTGTTAACAGTTCTGGATCATGTTGGGGAATAGAGTGAAGGAAAAGGTAATTTTCTCGAAATTGTATATACCAGAGGTCAGGTTATGAAAATAAGGCTTGTTGAAAAGTATTGCCATGTATATATTTGTTTGTGAATAGTCTGTGGTTGCTTTCAGGGTACAATAGCAGAGTTGAATAGTTGCAACCAAAACCATGGCCTGAAAAGTCTCAACTGTTTACTCTCTGACCCTTTAAGAAAAAATTTTCTAACTCCTTACATAAACCAAAATGGGAATGAGTGGTTGTCAAAAGAAAACAAGGGATTCCTTTTTAAAAAAATGAGTAAAATAAATGCTATATAGACAAAATCAATATATGCCTCCAGGACAAAATGGTTACAAAAGATATGGTCACAGAACTAAATTAGTAGAGTTGAATTTGGAGGCTATCTTCAAAAATAGTATTTGATTTTCAAAAATTGTCTTCTACAATCACTTTAATTGACAGTACAGTCATTCTGTATATACATGGAAAGGTGGCTTTCTGTTCTCAAGAGAAGGGACAAAGAAAATGAAACACTTGAATCCAACTTACATCAAGTAATATCAAGGCATTGACATACAAGTTAAAAAACAAGAAAAAAAAACTTAGCTAATAATGACTAAGGCCAGGTGATGATAGCTTAGACACGTGGCAGACATGGTACTAGGTACTTATTATATATTTTCTCATCGAATCCCCACCATCAACTTTATGAGATAGATAACTAATCATTTTACGGAATAAGCTAAAATAGGACAAATAATTTTCCTGGGCCATAAAAGTTAGTGGTAGAACTAGTATCCGAATCCATGTTTCTTCTTACTCTATTATACTGTTTTCCCTGTGAAAAATAAATAATAATTCGTGGTGAGGCTAACAGAGCATGACCCAATCCAGAGTTGATTGTTCTACTGCTGTGCTCAGTTTTATCCCCATGGCAGTTGTCAAGCATTCAAGGAATGTTGGGGCTGTCAAATATTATACAAAGGTCTCTTTAACAGATGTCATCCTCATGAACAAATTCTCATTTCATATGATATGCCAGGAGCCTAAAGGATTTGGGAGTTTATGTGAATCATCTGACTCACAACAGAGTAGTAACCTAAACCAGTGGATGGAGAACTTGATTGAAAGACTAGAGAATTGGATTCTATTCCTGGCTTTCCCAGGCATCTGCTGCATAAATGTGAAAGTCAACAAACTATTGTCTTTGACATGTGGATGAAACTTTATATGCTTATGAAGAATGCTGTGAGCATTAACATAGGAAAGAAACCTGGGTTCTTATAGGAGGCATTATGTGTTTCAATGCCACGCCACAAAAGTTTAGAAACAAAACAGAACTAGGGAGAGTTGTGGAAAAGGGAACAGTTGTTTTGGAGCTAAAGAAAAATTTTCAAATGTAAAATCATTATTTTGGTGATTTAAAAAAACTTTTATTATAGGAATTTTCAAGCATACACAAAAGCAGAGAAGAATTATTTATAACATGTACTTAGTCCCAGTTTAAGCAACTATCAATATGTGTTCAATCTTGTTTTATCTAAACCTCAACAATACTGTGCCCAGTGTGAGTTATTCAAACAAACCTCACACATCATATCATTTCATCCATGAGTTCTTCAAAAACACATATCCAAAAGATAAGAAATCTGTCAAAAAGCACACAGAGGGGGGTGTGCCCAGGATGGCCAAATAGGAACAGCTCCAGCCTTCAGCTCCCAGCGTGAGCGACACAGAAGATGGGCGATTTCTGCATTTTCAACTGAGGTACTGGGTTCATCTCACTGGGGCATGTTGGACAGTTGGCGCTGGTCCACGGGTGCAGCCCGACCAGCGAGAGCTGAAGCAGGGCCAGGCATTGCCTCACCTGGGAAGTGCAAGGGGGAAGGGAATTCCTTTTCCTAGCCAAAGGATATTGAGACACACAATACCTGGAAATTCGGGTAACTCCCACCCTAAAACTGCATTTTACCAAGGGTCTTAGTAAATGGCACACCAGGAGATTATATCCCATACCTGACCCAGAAGGTCCCACGCCCACAGAGCCTCCCTCATTGCTAGCACAGCAGTCTAAGATCTAACTGCAAGGTGGCAGCCAGGGTTGGGGAGGGGTGCCCACCATTGCTGAGGCTTAAGTAGGTAAACAAAGCCACCAGGAAGCTCAAATTGGGTGGAGCCCACCACAGCTCAAGGAGGCCAGCCTGCCTCTGAAGACTCCTCCTCTGGGGACAGGGCATAGCTAAATAAAAAGTAGCAGACACCTCAGCCGAGGTAAATGCCCCTGTCTGACAGCTTTCAAGAGAGCAGTGGATCTCCCAGCCCGGAGGTTGAGATCTGAGAACAGACAGACTGCCTGCTCAAGTGGGTCCCTGACCCCTGAGTAGCCTAACTGGGAGACATCCCCCACTAGGTGCAGACCAACACCTCACACCTCACATGGTGGGGTACACCCCTGAGACAAAACTTCCAGAGCAAGAATCAGACAGCAACACTCACTGTTCAGCAATATTCTATCTTCTGCAGCCTCTACTGCTGATACCCAGGCAAACAGGATCTGGAGTGGACCTCAAGCCAACTCCAACAGACCTATAGCTGAGGGTACTGATTGTTAGAAAGAAAACTAACTAACAGAAAGGACACCCACACCAAAAGCCCATCAGTACGTCACCATCATCAAAGACCAAAGGCAGATAAAACCACAAAGATGGGGAAAAAGCAGTGCAGAAAAGCTGGAAATTCAAAAAATCAGAGTACATCTACCCCTCCAAAGTAACACAGCTCATCGCCAGCAACAGAACAAAGCTGGATGGAGAATGACTTTGATGAGTTGAGAGAAGAAAGCTTCAGTCGATCAAACTTCTCAGAGCTAAAGGAGGAACTACGTAACCAGTGCAAAGAAATTAAAACGTTGAAAAAAGAATGGATGAATGGATAACTAGAATAATCAATGCAGAAAAGACCTTAAAAGAACTGATAGAGATGAAAACCATAACACGAGAACTGCGAGACAAATGCACAAGCTTCAGTAACCGACTCGATCGACTGGAAGAAACAGTATCAGCAACTGAAGATCAAATGAATGAAATGAAGTGAGAAGAGAAGTCTAGAGAAAAAAGAGCAAAAATAAATAAACAAAGCCTCCAAGAAATATGGGATTATGTAAAGACCAAATATATGTCTGATTGGTGTGCCTGAAAGTGAGGGGGAAAATGGAACCAAGTTGGAAATCACTCTGCAGGGTATCAACCAGGAGAACTTCCCCAACCTAGTAAGGCAGGTCAACATTCAAATTCAGGAAATATAGAGAACGCTACAAAGATACTCCTCGAGAAGAGCAACTCCAAGACACATAATTGTCAGATTCACCAAAGTTGAAATGAAGGAAAAAATGTTAAGGGCAGCCAGAGAGAAATGTCGGGTTACACACAAAGGGAAGCCCATCAGACTAAGAGCAGCTCTCTCAGCAGAAACTCTACAAGCCAGAAGAGAGTGGGGGCCAATATTCAACATTCTTAAAGAAAAGAATTTTCAACCCAGAATTTCATATCCAGCCAAACTAAGTTTCACAAGTGAAGGAGAAATAAAATCCTTTACAGACAAGCAAATGCTTAGAGATTTTTGTCACCACCAGGCCTGCCCTACAAGAGATCCTGAAGGAAGCACTAAACATGGAAAGGAACAACAGGTACCAGCCATTGCAAAAACATGTCAAAATGTAAAGTCCATCGATGCTAGGAAGAAACTGCATCAAT
>NW_016806447.1:1178679-1205259 GCF_001698545.2 Rhinopithecus bieti
CAAAAAAAGAGAATTTTAGACCAATATCCCTGATGAACATCGATGCAAAAATCCTCAATAAAATACTGGCAAAGGGGATCCAGCAGCACATCAAAAAGCTTATCCACCATGATCAAGTGGGCTTCATCCCTGGGATGCAAGGCTGGTTCAACATTCGCAAATCAATAAACATAATCCAGCATATAAACAGAACCAAAGACAAAAACCACATGATTATTTCAATAGATGCAGTAAAGGCCTTGGACAAAATTCAACAGCCCTTCATGCTAAAAACTCTCAATAAATTTGGTATTGATGGAACGTATCTGAAAATCATAAGAGCTATTTGAATAAGTAATTAAACGGATGGAAGGCAGGAGGCTGATTTCTCACTGATGGAGTAGGAATTTATAGATATAGCAAGCAGAGGAGCTAGAATAATTCACATGGTAATGAATTAGTATTGGAGACATTACCAAGAATACATATCATTTCATATAAATATATATGAATGCATATAGTTTCATATGGATAGAGCTACAGACATATATTTACAGACATATATTTCTTTGTTCTGTCAACTGAGAGGGCCTAAAATAAATGACATTCCAATAGCAGCAAGTGCACCACATATCCAGATCTTGGCTTCTAACAACATTCTCCAATATACCCAAAGGATTATAAGTCATGCTGCTATAAAGACACATGCACATGTATGTTTATTGTGTCACTATTCACAATAGCAAAGACTTGGAATCAACCCAAATGTGCATCAGTGACAGATTGGATTAAGAAAATGTGACACATATACACCATGGAATACTATGCAGCCATAAAAAAGGATGAGTTTGTGTCCTTTCTAGGGACATGGATGCAGCTGGAAACCATCATTCTCAGCAAACTATCACAAGAACAGAAAACCAAACACTGCATGTTCTCACTCATAGGTAGGAATTGAAAAATGCGATCACCTGGACACAGGAAGGGGAACATCACACACCGGGTCCTGTTGTAGGGGCCGGGGGGATAGCATTAGGAGATACACCTAATGTAAATGACGAGCTAATGGGTGCAGCACACCAACATGGCACATGTATACATATGTAACAAACCTGCACATTGTGCACATGTACCCTAGAGCCTAAACTATAATAAAAAAAAAAATGCACACAGAGTTGCAATAGCATTATCATAATTTGGAAAACTAATAAATTTTTAATGTCACTAAATATTCATGTATTGGTCAAACATCTCATTATGTCATATATATTATTTCATATATATGTGTATATACATATGTTTGTATGCATATACATATATATATGAATGATTTGTCCTAGAAAATGGTCCATATTCAGGATTTTTGCTGAATGCATCCCCATCGTGTTATTTTACGTGTTCCTTTTTGCCTTGTATTTCCTGTAAACTGGTGGTGGATCTAGAAGCTTGGTTACATTTAGGTTTCGTTATTTTCGACGATAATAAAACATATAAATTACATGTTTTGTCTCCCTACTGTATCTCATTAGGATGCACATATTATCTAATTGTCCCTTTTTTACGCTAAAGAGATTGATTAATACGTTCAGCTGTGTCCATCTGACTCCTCCATTAGAAAGTGTGGGACTCCTGTTAGGGATGCATATAAACTTTCAAGGTATAAGTCGGCACAGTTTCAAAAAGGACCAATACCTTTTTGGAAAAGGCTGTGTCCCTGCTACCAGCTATGCTGTTTTGCCGTCTATTCGGCAGGATTTGGTTGTGAGGATTCTGAAATGAGAGGAGAAAAAATTCTGAGGTTTTCCAGTGTAACGAGGGAGGACGACTTTCTCTGAAATATCCTTCTTATTATTGCAAATAAATTAAAGGCCAATCCAGTACCTCTTCCACTAGCAGTTCCCTCTCTTCCCAATCTTCTCCCTCATTATTTCACCAGGAGAAAGTTGCTAATTGTACCTATTTTTAGACTATCACTCTGCCAGACCAATAGGTTTCTTTCTTCTAGAATAACAAACTGTTTCCAAGAATTAGTCTTTCTTGAAAAAGTATTGAAGGAGCCATCTACATTACTGGCCCCAATTGCTCTCTATGTCAGTTTGTCTGTTGAAACACATTTCTGGAACATTTAATATGTATAGGCATTGTACTAAACTCTGACAACACAGATACGTTCCTACTCTCATGAAGTGTTTTAGAGAAGATATACATTAAATAAGAAGATAAACAAAATGTGCAAAGTGTTGATACGGAAGTAAAGATCTTATGATAATATACAACAGGGGGCTCTAATAAAATTTTGGGAGTCAAGTAAGGTTTCTTTTAGGTTAGCTAATTCCGATGGGAGAGTAGAACTATGGATCTGGGGCTATGAAATAATTTTCCAGTTCCAAATGAGTCTCAAAGTTCGTTAGCACTTTCTCTGTTAAGAGTATCATCTCACATGGTCTTAATATTCAGGACCAGAAGAATTGATATTAAACAACATATAAGAAAGCAAAAAAAAAAAAAACCCTCCTTTAGTTATTACTGCAAATGAATCTAACAAACAAGGCCAATGTCATGGCAGCAGTCTCTGTTGTGAACTTCAAAATGACATTCTGATCTGTCTGATCATTTCTCCACAAAAGACCAACCTCGTTTTAACAATCTTTCATAAGCAACTCTCATAGTGCTTATGCATTTATGTGCTTACGTGAGGTTTCTTTTGTAGGTATCAAAATTAGGAGATAAATGTGGACATAGATTCAATGCTAAAAGACTTTATATAAAATCTTTTTAAAAATCCATAAAGATACAATACAAAATATAGACTAGGTATCAATAAATGTGGCAGCATCTTGATTTGTTTCACAGTTAGACTTCCCATTGGCAGAATAGTGTAATGATTAAGAGCAAGTGGGAGGACCTGGAGTTCAAATTTCAGCTCTTTTATTTAGAAGCCCCATGACCTCAAGGCAGTCATATAGTATCTCTATGCCCCACTTTTATCTTGTGACAAGGCATAGTAATAGCCTCTCTAAAGAGGTGAAGTGATGCTTAAACAAGATGACACATACAAAGAACTCAATATCATACCAGGCACATGGCAAAAAGTTACTAAATGTTAGATATTATTAATAAATACAGATCAACGGATCACTGAAACCCTCAAAGCTGGATCCAGTGGTGACTAAAAGTAGAGTGAAAGTGAGTGTAGGTCTAATACTCAAAAACATTTTTATGAGTTCATTGACTAATCTTAACTCATGTGTGTATATAAGATGATGTTGAACAGGTTACTTAACCTCTTTGAAACTAATTTTCTCATCCATCTAACACATACATTAAAATCTATTTTACAAAATAGATACATAGATCAAATAGATGGTCCAGAAATCGTCCCACTTATATAAACTTCATTTATTTTTGACAAAAGAGCAGAGGTATTTTAATTGATAAGGAGAGTCTTCTGAAGAAATAGTACTGGAACAATTGAATATTCACATGTAAAAGATGAATATCAACTCCTACCTCCTGCTATATAAAAAAACTCAAAATGCATCACATATTAAAATGTAAAATATAAAAATATAGAATTTCTAGAAAGAGACAATAGGAGAAAATCATTGCAACCATCGGTTAGGCAAAAATTTCTTACATATAACACCAAAACTGCAATTTATATAAGAAAATGTTGCTATATTGGACTTTGTGAAAAAAAACTTCTGCACTACAAAAGACACTATTAATAGAGTGAAAAGAAAAGCCATAGACTGGGAGAAAATATTTGCAAATCATATACTTGACAAAAGACTGGTAAGCATATAAAACAACTAGAATGTTCCTACTTGCTGTGAGACTGAAAAATGGAATGGCTATCTTGGAAAACAGTTTGGTCATTTTTTACATGGTTGAACAAACATACATATACCATATAATTCAGTAATTCCACCCGTAAGTATATACCCAAGAGAAATAAAAACTGATGTTTATACAAAAAAAAGTACATGAATGTTTATAGAAACTTTATTCATAACTGTCCAAAACTAAGTACAACCCAAATGTTCTCCAAATAGTGAATAAAACACCTGTGATACCACCATTCCATGGGTACTCCTCAGCAATGCAAAGAAATAGACTACTAAGGCACACAGAAACATGGACAAATCTTAATGCATTACCCTAAATGAAACAATCCAGACACAAAATGCTACATACAATATGATTCGATTTATATTCCATTCTGGAAAAGGCAAAATGTTAGGGGCAGAAAGTAGGGGAGGGAAACTATTCACTATAAAGAGCCTGAAGAAATTGTTATTAAAACCATTCCATATTTTGATTGTGGTGGTGGTTACATGATTGCGTGAGCTTGTCAAAACAAATAGAACTGTGCACCAATGAGAATGAATTTTAATGTACATAAATGATACCATAATAAAATAATTTCCAAATTATTAAAAACAACAATTCTTTAGTGTTCAGAGTTGTATGGTAGCTGCAATAACAGTACTAGTATTAGTGTTGGAAAATCCTGTCAAAAATTAACAATATTTCTCCAATTTGTTTTATTTTATGTAATTAATACAATACTCAGGCCAGAAAACAAACAAACAAAATGATCTTATAAGAATGTTCAAAAATTAAATGAGAAGGCAGCCAGCCAGCACCTCAATACACTCTACCAACAGGCATTGAGCAATAGGCACACAGTAAATGGCAGCTGTTGTTACTGATTTGCAAGGCCTTTTATTAATTTTACCATAAACCACGAGATGGAAAAGACAACGAATACAGACACAGCCCAGTTCCAGAAGACTTCTGGACTTCAAATTATGGACTAAAACCAGCATAAATTTACATAAACAGAAATGAAATACCTACATATTTTCATAACTCAACCAAATGCATGATAGAAGTGACTTGTTTTTATGGCAATTAACATGAGAAAGAGCAGGGAGTTTTTTGCTGAGAAGCAGATCAGTGTGAGTCAGTGGGATGGTCTTGTTACTTAGAGCAAACATAGGCTGCATTATTTAAAACATTCTCAATTTAAGGGAAAAATTTTTCACAACTCTCTACACTCAGCAGGCCTCACCTGAAAAACAGTGTCCATCTCTATACCAGATTTTACTAGGGACACTGAAGAGTTGGATGAGGCATTTGGATAAATGTAACCAAAGTGAAACCATCATCTCCTTCTTCATGCAACATCCTCTTCTCCTTGATTTCTGGGATACCACTGTCTTCATAACCCTCATATTCCTCAGTGACTCCTCTTAGTCTCCTTTGGCTGCTGGTTGGCTTACAAAATCCATCCTCCATTTCTTCAACAGAAGTCAAGATTTAGCTGGGTATATGGCCACTAAAGCCTCCCTACAGCTAGCTCTGGACCCATGATGCTCAGAAGAGATGTGTGCAACTTTCATGCTATTTTCTTAAAAGGAAATTCTTTGACCTCAACACTCTCTTTCTCCTTCTGTAGATGAAACGCCAATGAAGATCTGAGACAGTACAACCTAAGGAATGGTGGAACAACAGGATGGAGAACCTGGGTCCATGAATGATCTCATGGAGCAGAGCTGCTTATCCATCTTGAAATATGTGGCATTCACTTAGTGTTCAAGAATTTAGTGGCAAAACACACACTCTTACACACGCAGATTTTGAAGTTTGGAAAGCTGATAACCCTTGTTATGCTATGATAAAATATTCTATAAAACTGACATGAGCTAACTTGGGAAGGATATAACTTTGCCACAGAATCTATAGTATGGGGGCAAACCATTGGAAAGGGCCAGAATGTGTGTGTTGACAGTGCCTTGATATTTTTAATAAGACGTTGTAAGACAGAGATGGATTGACAATTGACCAGTTTGCCAGCAGCTTTTTAATGGGAGATCCCTCATGCCTGCAGCCTATAATCTGTATTAACTAGGAGCAATTAACTTATTCCCCCGCGGAGCTAGAAAAGCCAACTACTTCTATTAACCAAAGAGCAGAAAGTAAGTCTCCAGATTTAAAAGAAAAGAAGACTTCCCTTTTAACTCATTAAGTCCTCTAGGCCAGAAAATGTGACCTGGCTGAGTGGCAGACATAAGGTTAAATGTGTTGCTTCTTCTCTCAAACCCATAATTTCAAGTGGTGTCAAATTACCGCTGCTGTAATTTTACCCACAAACTTGATACCAACTCTGATTATGCCATGCTGTCTCCACTGCCTGATCCTTGTTCAAGTTACCGTCATCTCTTGCCAAAAACATTAAAAGAGCTTTAAAACTGAATGTCCTCCCTCGACACTTGTCATTCAGTGCTTGGCACCTCAGCCACAGTGACATTTTATGTAAGGTAAAATGTAATCATGGTTTATCTGTTTAAAAAAATCACAGCTCTTAAAGTGAGTGTATTAGAAAAAATCGTTAAAATCTTAAACAGTTTACGAGGTCCTGCAAGGTCCAGCCCCCAACCACCACCCCTCCAGCAGACTTTTTAGTAAACTTATTTTTTGAATGGTTTCATATTTACAGGAAAATTGCAAAAACAGTACATAGCTTCCATCTACCCCACATTGAGTTACCCCTATTTTTAATAGCTTACATTAAGTATGGTACATTTGTTATAATTAATCAACTAATATTGATATAATATTAGCTAAAGTTTATATTCTGATTTCCTTATTTTTTTTCCTAGTGTCTTCTTACTATTCCAGGATCCCATGCAGCAAACCACCATACATTTGGTTGTCCATCTCTTAAGCTCCTGTTGACTATGACAGGTGCTCAGAAGTTCCTTGTTTCATGATCTTGACAGTTTTGAGGAGCACTGGTCGGATCTTTTGTAAACCATCTTTCCATTTGAATTTTTCTGATATTTTTTGCATGCTTAGTCTGGGGCTGTGGATTTTTAGAAAGACCACAGTGGGAAAATGCCATTTTCATCATATACTAGCAACATGATTGATCACTGTTGATGCTGACCTCGTTCATCTGATCCCAGTATTATTTTGTCCCATTCTTCATCTCTCAAAATTCTGTTGTATACATTGCTCAGACTCACCACAATCTCTTCATAACATATTGCTCCCTCTCTCTGGAGCACTCACTTCTCCAGCCTCCACTTTCACATAATTAGCACCAAATCACCCCTCTGATCTCTGTTCCTGTCTCTTTCTCAGCAAATACTTCTCAGAGGGCCCCAGTCCAAGTCAGGTTTATATTGTTTGTCTGGTTGGTTGCTTTTTTTGTCTTACACTTTTGTAGAATCATAGAATCATGTTTAGTGTACTTATTCGTTTGCCTTGGTTCAATCGTCATGTGATTACTTAATTCTGTTGCTGCCACTACAGTATAAACACCATATGAGCAAGAACTGTAGGAGATGTTATTGAAGCTGCAACATGAACACAAAAAGGGCTTATGTTCTTTATATTGAAGATTTTTGAGATTGGTAGTCAATTGAGTTTTGCAACTTGCCTCTTGACCCCAGTGACACTACCCCAGTGATACTAGCAATAGCTAGTGTCTGTAGCAGTGGCTGCCCTTGGACTTATGTCACCTGGAGCACATCCTTTCAGATTCTTGCCTGCTGAACATGCTTTACCTTTCATTTCACACAAATACCTGGTGACTCTTGACTACCGCCATGTGATTCTTAGACTTCTGGGTCTAGAATCCTGCCATTCATAAATGTATGTGCAACCTCAAAGTGCAGAAGAATTGATACCCTATGAAGACTTGTTTGCTTATTTTTAGAAAAGAAAACGCTGTTTTTTTTATTGATTTTTTTTTTTTTTTTTTTTTTTGAGACAGAGGTCTCGCCTGCCGCCCAGGCTGGAGTGCAGTGCCGGATCCTCAGCTCACTGCCAAGCTCCGCCTCCTGGATTAGGCCATTTCACTGTCCTCAGCTCCCGAGTAGCGGGACGTACCAGGACGCCCGCCAACGTCGCCCGGCTAGTTTTTTGTATTTTTTAGTAGAAGACGGGTTATCACCGTGTTACGCCAGGATGGTCTTCGAATCTCTGACCTCGTGTATACACCCGTCCTCGGCCTCCCAAAGTGCCTGGATTGACAGGCTTGGCCACCGTGCCCGGCCAGAAAACGCGTTTTACAACCACCAACAGTGTAACACTGTTGGTGGGATTGTAAACTAGTTTCAACTCATTATGGAAAAAAGTATGGCCAATTCCTCAAGGATTAGAACTAGTAAGTTATCCATATGGACCCAGCCCATCCCATTACTGGGTATTAGTACCAAAGGATTAACAAAATCATGCATGCTATAAAGACACATGCAAACACATATGTTTGATGCGGCACTATTCACCAATAGCAAAGACCTGGATCAACCCAAAGTGTCCATCAAGTGGACAGACTGGATTAAGAAAATGTGGCACATATACACCATGAATACTATGCAGACCATAAAAAAGGAGAGTTGAGTCCTTTGTAGGGACATGGATGCAAGCTGAAACTCATCATTCCTTAGCAAACTATCGCAAGAACAGAAAACCAAACACCGGATGTTCTCACTCATAGTGGGAACTGAACAATTGAGATCCACTTGGACTCGGGAAGGGGAGACATCCACACCAGGGCCTATCACGGGAGGGGGGAGGGGGAGAGATTGCATTGGGAGTTATAACTGATGTAAATGATCGAGTTGATGGGTGACCTGATGAGTTGATGGATGCAGCACACTACTGGCACAAGTATACATATGTAACAAACCTGCCACGTTTGCACATTACCTCTAGAACTTTAATTAAAGTATAAATAATAAACCAAAAAAGAAAAGAAAAGAAAACGCGAAAGAATAAACGAAACTAACTAAAATTATTACCTACAGCAGCTGGAAGTTGAGAGAAATATAGTGAGAGGATATAAAATAAAGTGAGAATTTCTAGCATACCGTCATATTATATATGTAACTTTTGAACCACGTAAAATCTTTTATACAAAACATATATTTAGATAAAGGAGCAAACTCCCAAATTGAAAGCAAATAAATCTAATTGTTCATGTACTCAAATCAGTAACATAACCATGCAAAAAAAACCAAAATTATTTCAAGTGACTTTTGAGCACAATATTCTGGCTATACCTCCTAAGTGGGATGTAGTCTAAAGAGAAAAGTAGCAACTGGCAGAGCAATCTTAAACTTGATTTAGAGACAATATTGGTGTCATAATTTAGAAACGATTTTATGCGTATTATAGAAAAATGCAATTAAATTAATGCTATTAGGTACCAAGACTTTCAGACATTCAGCATGAAGATTATATATAATCATATACATTGTTTTTATATATCTCCTAAAAGGTAAGAAAATCCTATATTACATTTGAAATGTAACTATTCATAGAAATTCAACACACACACACACACACACACACACACACACACACACACCCCTATTCCATTGAAAAGTCACAGAAAGCCCGGCACAGTGGCTCATGCCTGTAATCCCAGCACCTTGGGAGGCCAAGGCAGGTGGATCACTTGGGATCAGGACTTCAAGACCAGCCTGGCCAATATGGTGAAACCCTGTCTCTACTAAAAATACAAAAATTAGCCGGGCATAGTGGCACGTGCCTGTAATCTCAGCTACTCGGGAGACTGAGGCAGGAGAATCACTTGAACCCGGGAGGCAGAGGTTACAGTGAGCCGAGATCGTGCCACTGCATTCCAGCCTGGGTGATAGTGTGAGACTCCATCTCAAAAATAAAAAAAAAAGAGAGAGAGAGAAATCACAGAAGAAAATAAACTTTGACTCCACTCACCAAAAAGAAATCTTTATGACAGTCTTGTAGCAATGAGCATGCTAGCCCACATCTTACTCCTAGGCTTCTTGGGACAATGGTTGACTTCAGACCTAAGACAAGAAAGTACAAGGTGAGCTCAAAATATTTTATTATGCTAGAAAGCAAAGCAAGGCTCAAAAACTAAAGAAATATTGGTTGGATATGGTTTGATATTTGCGGACAGTTGGAGAAACTTGAACACAGACTGGATATTATCGTTAATTTGCTGATGATATGATGCTTGTGTAGGAGAATGGTTTATTTTAAAGGAATATATGTTGAAAATATTCATTCAGGGATGAAATGTTGTGATACATGTGACTTACTTCCAAATGGTTCAGAAAAAATGTATATATACATATAAATACAAAGTAATATAGCAAAATATGTATAATGACTGAATGTGAAATGAAGGTATATATGTGATCATTGTATTAGTCTTTCAACTTTTCAGTTTGTTTGGTATTTCTATATTTAAGAGTTGAAAAAATTATATCAATGCATATCAAATAGCACAAATAACAGGAAATCAAGCTTGTGTTTCCCCTAAGGTCCATTGTAGTCCTTTGATTCTAGAATCACAGAAAACGAGATTGAGAATAGTGGTTACAGATAATAAAAGAAAAATGGAGGGATTAAAAATCAGCTTTCTATAAGCCAACATCATAACAGCTTGCTCATTAGATTAGTGTGATTACTTCTTTATTAGGCCTTATTTGAGCTGTCATCTGGTATCAATTAGGTCAGTTATAGTCTGTCAGGTCTACCGGAGGGAAATGGAGCAAGGTCCATCATGGTGAGGATGGCATAATTAAAGCAATGGAAATAATGGCTACTCTTCATTTAACCCTCATCCAATCAACCAAGCTCACATTGGCCTTCCACTCATGTTGAATGTTAAAGATGTGGAAGGAGAGAAAAAACACTTCCAAAACAGTTTTTAAAATCCTGTTTCAATTTAAAGTCAAATCAAATCAGTAGTAAGATGACACATTATAAAGAAAACATATTGAAATATTACTATAGGGACTTAAAAAATGTAAAAGGGCATAACCCATTTATAAATAAGTTTCTTAATGATTTAATTCTATACTTATATGTGTATACATGTTATATATCATGTATTACATATGTATACACTGTTAATATTTTTCAACAAAAAGGAGTAATAAAAGTGAACATCTCTGAATATTTTGCTAAAAATGCAAAAATTTTGCATGGTAGTACAGAATTAAAAGAAGACCATGGATATGAACTGAATTCAGCATATACATCTCTTGATCCTTAAAGAATGTAAGCAAAATCCTGAGACCAAAATTATGGCTATGTTGAAAATCTTTCCAAAGTAATTTGAAATCAGGTTGATTTTATTCAATTACACCTCAGTTGTAAAGGTAACAGAAGAAGCAAAAACGACATAGAAATTCAATTCAGTCTAGACATTAAAATATTAGAAAACAGTGGAATTGAGGTTGGGATAATTACTCCAAGAGATCGAACTATGGTGAAATTTCACTTTTATACTCCTGATAGGTAATAAAGTATTTGGACTAATAGTTATCATATATGACACAGGGGTTATCAATTTTAAAACTCTTGGTGTTATTAGGTTTTAATTTAGACCTAAATATACTTCAAAATTCACAAAGCCTTTAGTGACTCAGAAAGCTTTTAGTATTTTACAGAGTTGTATATGTAAAATAGAACTAAATATATAGTCACCATAGACTATGTTGTCTAAATTATTTTCCAACCGAAAAAAAAAAACTAATAAGAACTTATTTGTCGCTTCCTTCTTTCCTAAATAAGGTACAAAACTGGGGAATATGGAGGTGGGGAGCACATTACATACATGTTTAAGTTATATTGTTAATTTTTATTACAAATTAATGGATGTCTAGCTGAGTGAAGACACATGATATTGATCCGTATTCTCTAACCCCACTGCTGCCATGAAAGTAACTATCTGACCTATCTTTGACAACTCAATCTTTCTGGGCCTCAGTTATACCATTTATGAAATGAGGAGAGTATATATTACCAAATAATCCCTAAGTTACTATTCAGTTTTAAATTCTGCACCTTTTATAACTTTGTTATCTCCCTCTAAAGTCATTTACCTTAACAGGAAGGAATTAGGCAAGCATCAGAAAAGGAAAAGTAATATTAGATACTTCTACACATGTATTATTTCTTCCTTCCTTCTCTCTTCCTTCCCTCCCTTCATTTCTTCCTCTTCTCTCTTTTAAGATTTAGGGATTATTTCTTGTTTAACTGATAAAATTACCTAACATGTAAGATACTATGGTAATTATAATATCCTGTCAAATGTTCTACATTGTCACAAAATTTGCAAGTCTTACTTCCCATATGAATTTTCTAAATCTTTTATTATCAACTGATATCAGCTAATGGCATAGTTGCACCACAGCATCTTAATTAGTTTAGCTCAAGTGTAATTTTGCTATGATAAAGCTATTCACTATAATAATTCATGTGCTTATATTTTTCCTTTGATCTTCCCAAAATTCTGATAAAATATTGCTTGAATCTTTACAATTCAAGAAGCTATTAGTGTTAGACACAAGATTAAAGATTGCATCTACCTCTGTTTTAAACCTTGATTTTTTGTTCATACAATCCTTTTTCTGTTGACTCTGCCAGATAATAGTAGTAGAAGCAAGTTTTAACCCCAAGCTTTTGGGGGAAAATGAGGTAGTCATCAACATTACCACGTAAAATCATGGCAAAGGTATCTGCTATCTCAGTCTCTGGCAGCTCTTTCATAGCTTTTCAACTAGAGTTTGATAGGTAGTAGCTTTCCATTGCCTTCCAAATGAGCCTAGGAGGCCAGTTCACCAGGACTCCCTGCAGTTCTAACAGAACACAGACAAGTTGATCTGCATCCCAAAGCCTGCCACTGGGGCTATATGAAAATGCTGCCTCACTAATAGAAACACAATATGCAAGATGCCAGTGCATCTCTGTGATTTACAATATGTCTAATGAGCAAACCCAATGAAGAGGTTTGTTGTCTACCATAAAACCAGATGGATGTAAGCAGTGATTAGAAGCAATTAACTCTGTTCAGCACTAAATAACTTTCCGTCATTAATGTACATTTTTCCACCTCATTAGAGGTACGGAGAGCATGAGGTAAGGTGCACTCAATTTGAATTTCAGATATGCATATGTTTGGAGGAAAAAAACCATAAATTTGTAAGGAAAACAGAATACATGTTAATAGAGGCCTTGTATTGAAGCCATTTTTATTCCATCAATACTGGCTTGGGTATGTACTCAATTTTACCAGCCATCCACCACTCCTTAGGTGAATAGGAAGCTCATGAAGTCAAGTTCTGGTAAGAAACACAAGAGGTGGTCAATAAACTAGTGACAATGAAGGTAGACTTTCTTTTTATTTGCTGTCAATGTAATAATCTATTCTTTTAAATGATTAATGATGCCATTTAAAGGAATAAATCTAGAAAATATAATATTGATTATTTAAGATACTTTTTGGGCATTTCAGCGTAAGACATCCAAAAATGTCACTCAGCCCTCCTCTACAAATATCAAGTGTATACAACACCATTTCAGTCATTTAATGAATTTATTAAAGAAGAGAGTTTGGCTAACTGATAGCATTAATTAAGAAAATAAACTTTGACTCCACTCACCAAAAAGAAATCTTTCAAAATGTAAAGAGATGTTCTGGGTCACAGGCTTATAGTATAATATTGAATGAGTAAAGGAGATATACTATGATCTCATACAAACAAAAGCAAGCTCAGGAAAAATGTGCAAATAAATAAACTATAATAGTATTAACAGATATTCTAGAAAATGGGACACTGGATGGTTTTATTTTCTTCATTATTACTCACATTTCCCAACTTTTCTATAGTATACAATTTTTTGTTCACTTATCTCCTACTTTGCTCCCCAAAGGACTGGATACAGCTTAGAAAGTAAAATAATTGAGATAAAGAGTAAACATAATTGAGATAATATTTTTAAAATAAAAATTATTATTTGTGTTTATAAATTTTTATAAAGAAGTAATAGAACAGAGTGCTTAAGAGCATGCAATACATGTGTATTTATTTTCTTTTGATTATTATGAATCAGTAATAGTTATGGTTTATCAAAGTCAATAATAGTCAATAATACAATTCTTCTAAAAATACATTTTAAAAATAATACTTAGAGCTAATGTGTATAATACTTATTCTTTGCCAGGTATTTTTCTAATTTGTACATATTCATTTATTTAATCCTCACTCAATAATTCTATGAGATAAGGACTACTATTATCCTCATTTTATAGTTCCTGATTACTTGGACTACTTGTATTCAAGTCCCAGCTCTTGCACTCGCTAGCTGCATGAGCATTTTGAAGCAGATTTGCTGTTTACTGGTTATCGACTTGCCTAAATCCAGTAAGACAGAATACTCACACAGATGACAGGTTACATGCAGCAGGCAGTAAGCAACAATTGTGAGTCAATACCTGAAGGCTCAGGAAAGCTGCCTGGGGTGGATAGAGTCTTACTTGTTCATGCTCCACTTGTACCACAGCTGAGGAACCCAGAAAGCAGCCCAACCTGGGTTTTACACTCCAGGACAGCATAACTTGCTGGGATAAAGCGTTAAGGGACATCCTCTTTTTAGGGGGCACTGGAATAGAGCCTTGGCTGTTCTGGCCAGTCTACTCTTTTCTCAGGATGTTGCATTCCCAGTATATTTTAGTTATTCTTGAGAACTTCCACTAAGGAAAGGGAGGGAACTGGGTTGGCCCGAGGCTACCCAGAGAACTATCCTGCAAACATAAACAAGTCACTCAATGTCTCTGTGCCTCAGTTTCTAGATCTGTAACATGAGGCATATTAATCCTTATTTAGTAGGATTATTAACTAAGTAAATATGTGTAAATTGGTGAGAACAATATTTAGAAAAGAGCAGGTACTATACACATTAGCCATTAGTATCACTTCAAAAATAATTTTTAGAAAAAAATTATCACGGACTTTGATGAACAATATGAGAAATTCATGATCAGCAAAAGGAAATAAATACACTGTCTTAGTCTGTTGGTGCTGCTATAAAAGAATATAATAGACTGGGCAATTTATAATGAACAGACATTTATTTGGCTTACTGTTCTGGAGAGTAGGAACTCTAAGATTGAGGGGGTGGCATCTGGCAAGGGCCTTCTTGCTGCATCATCCCCTGGTGGAAGGCAGAAGTGCAAGGGAGCACGAGAAATAAGACAGGACTGAACTTGGCCTTTTGTTTATATATATATATATATATATATATATATATTTTAGATGGAGTCTCACTCTGTCACCCAGGCTGGAGTGCAGTGGCACCATCTCGGCTCACTGCAAGCTCTACCTCCTGAGTTCATGCCATTCTCCTGCCTCAGCCTCCCAACTAGCTGGAACTACAGGTGCCCACCACCACACCTGGCGATTTTTTTGTATTTTTAGTAGAGACAGGGTTTCACTGTGTTAGCCAGGATGGTCTCAATCTCCTGACCTTGTGATCCGCCCACCTTGGCCTCCCAGAGTGCTGGGATTACAGGCATGAGCCACCATCCCTGATCCTGATCTTGGCCTTTTATAATAAACCCACTCCCACAGTAATGGCATTAATCCCATCAGGAGGGGGGACCACTTATGGCCTAATCACCTCTTATTAGGCCCCACCTCCCAACACTGTTGCATTGGGGAATAAGTTTCTAATACATCCTTTTGCAGGGCCAGGGGGGGTGGTTCATTCAACCAACAGCAAACATAGATATCAAATACTGTGAAAGATCCAACTAAATTCTGTCATATTGGTCCCCAGTGCATTCATATTTCTGTTATCAAAATCAAGAGTCCTTAGTACTTCCTTTCAGTAGTAGAGGAATATTTCTATTTTACATGTTCTTGTATCACAATGTGTATTGAAAATCAAGCAGTTCTTTTGCAAGTCGTCACCATAAAAAATACTCGTGATAGCGTGTTGGTAAATGTTCAGCAACTGGCTCATAGAGGGGTATTTGGAACATTTGTCAATTTCTGCGTTGTGGTGGTGTAAATAACCCCACCATGGTTAATTTAAAGCTACCAATGATTTACCAACCAGAAGGCCAAATTCCTGAAAATGTAAGTCAGATAGTAAGAAACAGTACTAGCCAGCCCCAGGATATCAGTATTTATTAAGGGCCTACTGCATGTGCTACAAACTGGGCACTCCGTAAATAAGTGGAAACATGAATGACTTGTGTTTCTAAAATGATGTCTTCACAGAAACAGTGTTTCTGTGAAGGTGAGCAATTATAATGAATAGAGCTAGTTGTAAGCATAACCAAAACAACAAGTGGAGAAGTAAAGGACATAAGGGATTCCATGTACTTGACCCTCATCTAGTTTAGAACCAGCTTGAAAAAGAAAATAAATAGCTGGATTTTGTTTAGAAAGATCAGCAGATAAATGATGTCTTCTCCCATATGATATTCTGGCATATAAACTATAAGATAATCAACTAAATTGAAACACACAAATAAATAAGAGTTTAACTATATTTTAATCATATGAAGTTCATTTTATATGAGTCATATAAAATGTAAAACAAAAGCTTCCTATTCTTACCATATTATGCATAAATGGGATAGTTTATGCTGATAAAATTTCAAATATTAATTTTAGGAAAAGGGGTTTTTCCAAATCTGAATTTATAAAGTTTTGAAATGACAGACCACATGGTATCCTCAAGCCATGGCTCTGATTATCGGAATCCCTAAAGAAAAAAAAAAAAACCTAAATCAACTACACATCACATCAACTGATGACTTTTACTGCTTACATTTCTGATTCACATGTGCTTGCCTGCCTATACATATTAATATTTCAGCATGTAGCAAAATAACTGAGTCCCCGAAGCTCTTAGTTCATTAATACTACTATCTGTCCCATGAATACAGTTGTCACCCAGTGCTTTTGGCAGTTGCTGAAGTTAATTTGTTAGCTTGATACTCCCATCCAACACATTGCTCTTTCATTGTGATAATAATTAACCAGTATAAAATTTTTTATACCCTGGAATCAATGTAAAAGTAAGTGAGTGTCTAGTTTATGAGTACTGTATTTGGTGTTATGAAGAATAAAGAAAATGGTATATAATATTATTACTGTCCCAAGGAGTTTACAATCTAATTGTGGAGATAAGATTAAGCTTTATGGACAAAATGACACTATACAGTTATAATATAGTGGTCCTCCCTTATCCTTGGGGGATATGTTCCAAGACCACTAATGCATGCCTGAAACTGTGAAGAGTACTGAACCCTTTATATACTCTCTCTCTCTCTCTCTCTCTCTCTCTCTCTCTCTCTCTCTCTCTATATATATATATATATATATATATGAGAGAGATATGATAAAGCTGAACTGATAAACTAGGCACAGTAAGAGATTAACAACAATAGCTAATAATAAAATAAAACAATGATAATATATTGGATTATACATTATGTGACTATGAATTCTCTCTTTCCTCTCTCAAAATATTTTAATATTTTTGGATTACAGTTGACCACTGGTAACTGAAACCATGTAAAGTGAAACTGTGGATAGGAGGAGACTACCGTGTTCAAGGAAGATTTAGCCTTTCATTAACCTCATCTTTGACAACCCACGAAGCAAACAAACAAGCAAAACCTTTGCAAGGCTTTGCAAAGGCCATGTACATGACAAGGCCTTTGCAAGAAAGGAAGCCTTGAGTGCTCACTTGGCAATTATTTCCTACTTTTATAACATCCCAACAAACTAGGCTACCTAATTCAAGCCAACAACTGATTTCAAAGTATCAAAATAGACCTTGGGAGAAATAATGGCCCACAGCAAAAGGAAAAGAAATACTTTAATAATAGGGGAAATAGTCCTATATATTTTAATGAAGCATTTCAAAGAGCACTATGTTTGACTAATAAAATTATTGTTCGTAATGTTGACCCTGAATCATCAGGAAACTGTTAAATTAGAATAATCTGTTTTAAATGGCAAGGAGGCATGGAAAATGTCTTTTGAAAATGTTTCATTCAAAACAGCTAAGTTGTAGTGCTTATGACAGGGTATCTGCTATTCAGAATTTCTTATGCTCCCAGTGTTTAACATAGCAAAGGTTTCACTGTATATTTTTGTTCTAGAAAATTCCAGGGAGACACCTGGCATTGGCAGAGTCTTTTTAAGCTTATGAGAAGAGCCTTCATGAGTCAGAAAAGTTGACATGTCTTTCTAGACTATCTTCCAAGATGAGATGTTTATAAACTCACAACTTTGGGGAAGTTTACCAAATGGTGATAAGAAGATGGTCAATTCTAGACCCATTAAAATGGATGACGTTCTAAGGAATTTACCTTGGTTCTTCTGTTTTTCTGCAAAGTGAGCCATTCAGGCATTGCATCTTCTGAAATTTCCTCGCCTCTTTCAGGGAAGCATATTGGGACAGAGCTTGCCAGCTGTCTGCTCCCTTTGCCTTCTGCTGCCATTATCCTGAGGTACCGCCCCACCTTCTGGCCCTCCAGCTTGTGGGGGGGTGGGGAATAGGGAGGAGAACAGAACTCTCCCTGCCTCTGACATGCATAACACAATGAAAAGAGCAGAAGGAATGTATATCTATACATATATTTGTCTCTCTCTACATATAGACATACATAGACTGATAGTACGAGTGTGTGCATGTATATGCATGTGAATCCACATGCCCAATGCCAGAATATCTCTATATGTATATATACACGGTATATATTCCATATGCTCTTTCTTTCTGCAGCACACATATGCAGCTGGGAATAACTACTGTGAAAAAAAATTACATACTCACCAAAGACAAATTATGAAGCAGAAACAAGAATATATGGAATGTAGCTATTATAAATTCTTCTCATCTGCTGCCTGCCTTTATTAGAACATGCTCATGTAGCTTAAGAAAATATCTAGCGTTTTATATTGCATGCATATAAAACCTCCTCTTTTCCCTCAGTCTCATGTTTTACACAAGCTCAGCCAGTCACTTAAGCTGGTTCTGGACTGAAAACTAATGTAATCAAAAGGTTTAAAGAAACATAATAAATACTTAATGCTGAATTACGATGGTTGTGTAGATTACTGGGCAAAAAAAGCACTGTATAGTTTGAGCAAATAAAAAGATGACAGGATTCCATAATAGACAAATGTGTGTAATGACTACCATGTGCAAGTCACTGCACAAAACACCCAGGCATCTACTGTGTCGTTTAATCCTCACCTGCCCCTGTGCGGTTATTACCATTACTCTCGCCATTTTACAGATAAAAAAAGCAGGGTTTAGAGAGACTAAATAACTGACCTATTGGGCCGGGATCTGGCTACAGTATGTCTGCCTCCAGAGCCTTTCTTCTTAAACATCATCTTATGCTGCCGCTCACCCAGGGTATATTAAAATGTCTAACATATATAGAAGCATATGCTGTGCATATAGGAATATAAAAGCATATGATAGTAGTCCAGGTGGTGGAAGCTAACCCTTCCTTTTAAATTTGTGTTTTTTCATTTCTTTACCATAAATAGTTGATAAATTTCATGATGCACAATTTTGTAAGGACCTCTGAGCAGGCTACGCCGTGATCAAGCCATTATGACCCCTGTGACCCACAGGTACACATCCAGAAGGTCTCCTGGAGCCAGAAAGTCTGGGACAACAGGAAAACTACTAAGGAAGAAAAAACAACTAGTTCTTCTCTTAGCTGATTAGCCAACTTTGCAACATTCTACCATTGTAACATGCTCTTCCCTAACTGATCAACCTCCTGACACTGTGCCCTGTGACCCCTCCCACCTTGTTATAATGTTACTTTGTGACATTCTTCCCCTGCCCGCAATGAACGGCCCCTAACTGTAACTTTCCACTGCTTAGCCCTAACCTATAAAACTAGCTCTAATCCCACCACCCTCCACTGACTCCCTCTTCAGACTCAGCCGGCTTGCAGCAGAGTGAATAAACAGTCTTTTTGCTCACACTTAGCCTGTTCAGGTTGTCTCTTCAATCAGATGCACGCATAACAAATTCAACCAGTGTTTTTTTTTTTTTTTTTTTTTTTAGAACAAGTCTTGTTCTGTCGCCCAGTCTGGAGTGCAGCAGCATGATCTCAGCTAACTGCAATGTCCCCCTTCCAGATTCAAGCGATTCTCTTACTTCAGCCTCCCTAGTAGCTGCAATTACAGGTGTGTGCCACCACGCCTGGCTAATTTTTGTATTTTTAGTAGAGATGAGGTTATGCCATGTTTGCCAGGCCTGTCTCCAACTCCTGGCCTCAAGCACTCCGCCCACCTCCATCTCTGAAACTATCCGGATTATACATGTGAGCCACGACACCCGGCCCTGACCAGTGTAATCTAAACTGGGTTATTGAGGGTTCAGTTACAATGGATCTGATGTAATTTTTAACTCAAATTTTAAAATAACTAGAAGTGTGCAACTTAAATAAGCATTAAAATTGTAAAAACAGTTCCTTTCTTTCCTACTTATACATTAACTTTTATCAAAATTTATCAGGACAATAGTGGCTTACTGACTCAGAGTGACAATAATAAGCTGAATACTTTCCCAGCATTTGCAATGGTCCCTCTGAGGAATTGGGTTGGGTGTTCAGTGGATGTATTAACTATTTTGGGCCACCACAATACACTGAATAGCCTTTAACGGCCTGAAAACACAGGTGATTAAGCATTCATAGGCCAAGTGACAAATGGCAGCAATCCCAAACCATTTCTCAATGGAGATTTCTTGTTTAGGAATTTACAAGGAAGTAATCACTTAGTAAGATCTATCACCCACTTCAAATGCTTCAATTATTCATCTCACTAACACATTGAGCTTAATTCTCCTTGGTGTCTAAATTGCTTCCTGATATTAATTTAAGGGCTTGAGGAGTGATCCTAACTCATTTAGGCCACTTGCTGCTGTTAAGACTTGTGAAATGTATTTCAGGAAATGATGCAATTCAGCCGACATTTTCAAAAATTGTTCAGCCCACAAACTTCTCACTAGCCTGTCCAGTTACAAAGTTCAGGCAGTTAAGACAGTAAATTTAGTACATAATCCCTGCAACTATATAAAATACATTATTATTAGAAAAAAATTATGCAAACCTGAAAATTGTGTTCCAGAAGCAAAGGGCAGTTTTGGTTCGTTGGGTTTTTTTTTTTGGCAGTTATATAATTTTTTGAGATCACTTTGAATCTACTAATCTCCACATTTGGGGGGAATTTTTTGATTATATTTTATTTATTTTTATTTTCTTGACCAAATTCCAAATTATTAGTTTTAGCTGGAATTCCTTCAATTTTTTAAAACTTATAATCTAAATTTCTATAAAGAGGTATTATCCTATTTAACCAAAATATCCATACATGGAATATGTATAACCCTATGCAAATGTATTACTTTAAATATAAAATATTAAGTTAATAAAGCAATGAATATTAGGTTAGGAACAAAATTGAGTTTGGAGAAAAATCTAGAACTACTTCCTGGACTTAATCTCTCCTTTTATAGATGCAGAGTAATCATCTGTGCAAGAATAAATTTAGCTTAGAGGCTTTTCTTTCATATGTGGGCTAAAAGCCCACCCTTTGTCCAATAGAAGTGAAAAGAATGTATATCTATTTCAGTCAGAAATGCAAAATATCTGTACTGGAAGTCCTTTATAGAAAATATAACCTTGAACTTTCAAATAATCATGGTACTTTATAACTATGTTGCACCCTAGCAGCTAAGTCTTATGGAAGATTCTCATTGAGTATTATCACGTTTAATTCTTAAAAAAAAAACAAAACAAAACAAAAAAAAACTTAAGAGTGATAATATTATTATATTATTTTTCAGATTAGAACACTGAGGCTTATAGAGTTTAAATGCCTTTCTGGAAATGATTTAGCTAGAAAGAGGCCAAGTGAGGAAAAAACCAGGCCACTTGATTCCAAAGTTGGAGCCCTTGCAATATTCTGTTCCTCCTGTCCAATTCTTACTGAAAGGCAAATTTTGCGAAAATGTACTTATTTAAGACTGTCTGGAAGTCAGATAGTTCTTCTATTTCTGTAAATATTCTGTTTCAACTTTATTAATATGTCATGCTTAAAAACCATAATTTGATCTTTGTGCAACTGCTTTAAAAGGAATTATCCTTCAATGTTTGATACCCACCTACACTGAGGATCATATTACAACTGGCATATAAAATTCATAATATAGAGAAGATGTTGAAGATATCATCCACCCCATAAAAAGACAGTCCTCCTTTTTTGTTTTTTTAAATGAAGAACAATGTTCTTTTTCTTTATAAAACAATATGTCATTGAAAAAAATTAGAAGAGAGTAGGAAAAATGAATGTTAAAAGCACTCATAATCCCAACATCCAGCAGTCACTAATGACAATCCTTTGAAGTGTAACTTTCTTGATCAGTTGAGTATGCTAACATATGAAAGAGCATGTTAGGTGTATTAGTCTGCTTGGGCTGCCATAACAAAATTTCACTTAAACAACAGAAATTTATTTTCTCATAGCTCCAAAGACGAGAAGTCCAAGATCACCATGCCAGCAGAGTTGGTTTCTTGTGAAACCTCTCTTCCTGTCCTGAAGATGTTGACTTCTTGCTGTTTGCAATCATCCAGGAAATGCAAAAACAAAAATAGATGTTGGCACAAATGCAGTGAAAACGGAGTACTTAAACATTGTTGGTGGGAATGTAAGTTAGTACAACCTCTATGGAAAACAATGTGGAGATTTCCCAAAGAACTAAAAGTAGACCTACCATTCGATCCACCAAACCCACTACTGGGTATTGACTTAAAGGAAAATAAATCACCTATATCAAAAATACAACCTCACTTATATATTTATTGCAGCACATTTCAAAATTATAAAGGTATCGAATTGACCTATGTTCCCATCAACTGATAAGTGGATAAAGAAAATGTGGTATGTATATATAACACAGATGAAAGAAATCATATATATGTAATTTCTTTATATACATATATACACACACCATGGAATAATATGCGTGTGTGTGTGTGTGTATATACACACCGTGGAATATTAGCCATAAAAAGGAACAAAATAATGTTTTTTGCAGCAAGTCAGATGGAACTGGAGGCCATTATCCTAAATGAAGTAACTCAGGAATGAAAAATCAAATACTGCATGTTCTTACTTATAAGTGGGAGCTAAGCTATGGGTATGCAAAGGCATACAGAATGGTATAATGGACACTGGAGACTCAGAAGGGGAGTGGGTGGGAGGAGGGTAAGGGATTAAAAATGAACTATTATGTACAGTGTGCACTTTTGGGTGATAGGTACACTAAAAGCCCAGACTTCACCACTAAACAATTTATCTTTGTAACCCAAAACCACTTATACACCTAAATTTATTGAAATAAAAGTAGAAGGAGAGAAGGAAGGGAGGGAGGGAGGGAGGGAGGAAGGAAGGAAGGAAAGCAGGAAGGAAGGAAGGAAGGAGAGAAAAAAGAGGGAAAGGAGGGAAGTTCAGACATTCAACTTATGAATTTTGGGGGCACACAATTCAGTCCATACATTAGGTATAGAATAATATTTCATATACTGTGTTGTAACCTGATTTTTCTCTAACCATTATATTGTATATATCTTGTCCTGACAAGAAATATTATCTACAGTTTTATTGTTATACTGATAATATGCGATGTACCATAATTTATTAAAATAAAACCTTCATTGTTGTGTGAATACATATGAATTTTCCTTAGTGTAAACAACATTATCATGAGCTTTTTTGCAGCTACCAAATATTTGTTTGTATCTTGGATTATTTCCTGATATCATATTTCTAGTAGAAGAATTGCCAAGTCATATAGTAAGCAGGCTATTAAGACTTTTTATATACATTGTCAAAATACCTTTCAGAAAAGTTGAATCAGTTTACATACTCAGTAGCAGTGCTTGAGACTGCAAGTTTCCTGAATCCTCACAAAAATGAATATTATTTTAATTTATGCCCATTTAATACGCAAACATTTTCCATTTGATGTTCCAATTTGCACTTCTATTTCTAATGATAACAGAGTTTTCTAATTTTTTTAGTCATTTGCATTTTCTCTTTTGAGGATTGCCTGTTCATATCCCTTGTCTCTTTTTCTATTAAAAGATTCACTTTTTTGTCATTGAAATATGTGAGAACTATTAACTCTTTGAGTGTCATATTTATTTCAAACATATTTTCAGTTTACTTGCTTTTTATAGTATATAAAATGTTTTCTGATATTTTAATATTTTGAAGAACTTGTCTACTGAACTTTTCACTATGATGTCTGCCCCTGTGGTTATACATAGAAGAAGTGCCATAGTTAGTGTTCTCTTAAAAACAAACAAACAAACAAACAAACAAACAAACAAAAAAAACACACAGGGAAAAGCTTTTGCTTAGATCTCAGTGTCAGAAATAGTGTGCTTCTCCAGAACAATGGTGTGTTTTTGTCTTACAAACACTGTGCATCTTATAATTGATTTTCTTTCTTTCTTTCGTCTGACTACAAGTAGAAACAAATTTATAACCTACCTCCAACAACTACATAAAATATGTAGTGTGGGTACTTCTGTAGGATAATACAAAGGATTATTTTCTTACATTTATTTCCACTCATCAAAGTTTCCTTAACTATTTACAATACTTTCCTAATGTGTGTGCATGTGTGCATGCAGGTGCATGTATGTGTTGCAAGATGCTTCAAATGCCTTCGGAGTTCAGAATACATTCATTTGACTACTCTTAATGGAGTCAAAATTTCATTATTTGATCAAAGATATTAAATAAAAGGAAATCAACTGAAGTTTGAAGCCTTTTTTTGAGACTTGGATATTTTTCTATGGTTTATAAACTGGTTTGAAGATAATTCTGCAAGCAAAGCTTTATAAATGAGAACACTTACATCATTAGAAGAAATACTTAGAAACTCTAGAAAAAAATTAAGCACAAAAATTTTAATTATGGCTTTATATATATGTTTGAAATCAGCATTATGCTTTCACAGATCAACTTGTAGCCATAAATTTGGCTTCTAATACCCACATGCAATGTTTTCAACATACCTACATTCTATATGCATAACAATTCACAGTACTTAAATAGAAAAATTGTAGGTTTACCTCACTAATAAGACTACATTAAAGAGCGTACCAAATGATTGTATGGCTCTAATAAAAAATCTAAATAGCCATAGAAATGAACTTTAGCTTTCAACTGTTTTAAGTGCCACAATGCAACAAAAACACATAACAATTCTGAATCTATTAGAAAGATTCCTATATATTAACAATCAGGTCAGGTTCAGTTACTTGGTGGTTCACATATTCTGAATAATTACCCAGATATATATATATAAATATATATATTTATATATATTTATATTATTATATATTATAAAACTATATTATATGGGTGTGTGTGTGTGTGTGTATAAGTTTACATTATGGCCAATGAAAAGACTTTCAGAAAATGAACTCCACTTTATATTCATAAATCAAAGACCTTAGGTCCAGTTGAGAAAAACACTATAAACTCAGGGAAGGGTAAACAACACCTACACGTCTCAGGACTCATCTGTTTAAAAATATAATGAGGACAACAGTATTAGAAAGAACACTGCATAACATAATGTCCTACAGATTCATCCACATTGCAAATGACAGAATTTTATTCTCCTTTATAGATGGATAGTATTACATTGTATACACACATACCACATTTTCTTTATCCATTCATTCATAGAAAATAAGCCAGGCATAGAAACACAAACATCGCATGATCTGACTCATACACAGAATCTAAAAAGGTTGATCTCATAGGAGTAGAGAGTAGAATGGTGGTTACTAGAGGCTGGGAAGGATAGAAGTAAGGAAGGAGTAGGAGAGGATTTTGAATGTTATCACCACAAATAAATGATAAATTTTTAAAATGATGGATATGCTAATTACCTTGATTTGATTATTATATAATGTATACATGCATTGAAACTTCACACTGTACCCCACAATATGTACAATTATTATGTGTCAATTATAAATAAAATAAAACTTAAAAAAGGAAAGACATTACAGGATGAAGCTGAAGTTATTTTTTTGATAACTTTACAGTATTGCTAATATTCCTCATTGGAAAACTGCTCTAAATAACTCAATAGCTATTTGAAGGTGCTTTAAAAATTCATTATTTATTTTACGTATATAAATTGGAGCCTAAAGTTCATAGTAATATTTTAGAGAACTGAAAGAACAAGTATTCACATGGAATATTTACAGGGAATATCTAAGGCAAGTGGGGAGGATTTCAATCACGTAAAAATTTAAAAAGTCCCAAACAGCAAAATATAAGCAATGTCAAAACAAAAGTGAAAAACTGAAACATACATATGACAGGCAAAGGGTTTTACCTTTAATATAAAAGAGTTCTTAAAAAATCAGTGTGAAAAAATTAACATCTTGGTAAAAAACCTGGCAAAGATCAGATTCATAAAGTAAGTAAAATAAATATGAACAGAGCAAGTATTAATGTAAATTAAAACAAGATTCTATGTTTTAGTTATCAGTACTCAATATTGTTGAAAAATTATTGAAATCAGCAATCTCATTTACTGCTGGTACATTCGATGTGGTATTTCTGTAAAGAAATGTTGCTATGCGTATAAAGAATCTTAAACAGAAATTCATTGTTCTTTTTTTTTTATTTTTTATTTTTATTTATTTATTTATTTTTT
>NW_016806447.1:1205598-1260661 GCF_001698545.2 Rhinopithecus bieti
GTTGGGTATATACCCAGTAGTGGGATGGCTGGGTCATATGGTACATCTAGTTCTAGATCCTTGAGGAATTGCCATACTGTTTTCCATAATGGTTGAACTAGTTTACAATCCCACCAACAGTGTAAAAGTGTTCCTATTTCTCCACATCCTCTCCAACACCTGTTGTTTCCTGACTTCGCGTTGTTCTTGACATAGTAATACTACTTCTGAGAATCTACCATAAGGAAATTTGCCCAAAGAGTTTTAGAAAGATGTTTTTACAGCATGATTTATAATGGAAAATTTGGGAATAATCTAAAGGTTCAATGGGTAAATAAGTTAAGAAACAGCCATGCATTATATTTTGAAATAGTTTAAAACCTTACTTTCAAAGAATAGCATGAAACAAGGAAAAATTTATGAAGAATCTTAAGAAAAAAAACCAGAATATAAAATGCTATATATGGTATAAAAGCAACTTATAAAAGTTATAAGTTTAACATAGAACTGTATATACATACATAAAAATACATATATGTATAATATATATGGCTTATTACACATGTATTTTCATGTATTTTTGAACTGGGACTTTTATTTGACTTCTCTGAATACAACAAAGTGCAGTGGAAAACAATTTTGCCATGAGCTAGGAAAAAAAACCAGAAACATCTGCATCAATGAAAAGCCCAGGATTTCACTGTGAGTTGCGTGGGTGAAAGGCTTGGAAAGCATAATAGGGTCTGACTGGAAGAACAAGAAGAATCAATGACAGGAAAACTCAATTTATAATCAAACTATTTTTATAATTGTTTGACTGAGTCATTTCCAGCCACAGGGTCTCTAATTGCAAGGGCTGTGCAGTTTCCCACGTTAAACCTTTCATCTCTCCCACAGCTTCTGTAGGGAAAGCAACTTCCCTAAATGTTCTCCTAATATCTCTTCTAAGTAACTCCTACCCATCCTTCGGATCTCAAATGTCACTTCTTTCAGGAAGCCAGAAACCTACTCAGAACAGGTCAAGTTTCCATTTTATATAATACCTTTGCAGTTTTATCCTTCCCTATTGTAGTTAATTCCAACGTAATTTAATAATTAAATGGATGATTCGTTGCTGAATGCCTTCTTCCCTCTTTCTCAGAACAAAAATTCTATGAGGGTAGAAATCGACCCCGTCTTGTTCACTACTCTGCCCTCAAGGCCCAGCAAATAACAATAGGCAGCACATCACTATGTGTCAAGTATTCTTCTGAGTTTTTTAGGTATATTAATTTATTTAATCTTCATAACAATCCTATAAGGGAGTTATAATTGTCTTCATTTTACAAAGGAAGGAACTGAGGCACAGAGGTCCCAGGTCACATAACTAGCAAATGTCTGGGTCAAGATTCGAGCCCAAGCTGTCTGGCCTCCTTAACCATGATCTATGCCTTCTCGTTGTAGGTACCCCATAGATACTTGAATAAATATTTGAAGAAATGAATGAGGAAGCACATTAGCAATAAAATGTGTATTTGCTATGAATTAAGCATCAGCAGAGACATGCCCTATAACAGCTGTAGCTCATCATTTCATGGTCACTTGACCATAATAGATGCAGAGGACTCCAGTCCTGTAATAGGAATACCATGAACAAAGCTCCATAGACACCCTCATTAGAAATTCAATTATAATGATTTCTTTAGAATAATAGACTATTTGAGACTTTAGATTTTAGTGACAGAAATCTGAAATTAAAAGATTTGGAGAAAGGGCATAAATGGGTTTATAACACATATATGCATCAACTCTAATTATAACACTGACCATCCACAAAGCTCTCGCATTTCTGTATGCTCTTATTTCTTGTTGAAATCAGCTTTGAAAGAGGGTCTGTAATTGCAAACAAGTTGTGCAGAATAAACAAGCCATTATTGTAATGAGGATAATTCTTGCTGAGGATTATTTTTAAAAGCCAAATTATAGACTCCTAGTCTAAATTGTATCTGTTTTTTTGTCACTTGCTTTCAAATTTGGTACTTATTTGCATTTTGCCTGACCTGCTAGTTAGAGCACAAGTTCACAGAGTCCCTTCTGAAGCCATAATGAGCTAAGGTAATAACCACCACATAATTGTGTTCAACTGCATACAAGTGTTTACTTTTTACTGCTGTGCGTCTGCCTCCGAAATTTTTGAGATGCAATTATGCATCGCAAAATTTGCAAGTTGCCAGCCTTGCTTGGACTATTTTTGCTATGTTTCACATTTAAACTGCTTAAGTGTATAAGTGGAGGTATAAAACAGCCAGGTTTTTCAGACTAGAAAATTACTGTTACTTAAATGGCAGAATTTCTGCTCTGTGGTTTCCTATTTCCATGCCTTGCCTCGGCTACATATCTTTTTAACCATCTGTTTCTTTCTGGCGACCAGCTACAGGGAGGCAAGCAACTGTATCTGCATTACTTTGTGGTTTGACATCTGGTATCTAAATCCAACCATGGTATTTATTTGTGAATTGTTTAAATATGAGATCATATTAGTTACACTTGCAGATCCCTCTTCATTAACATTTCCAACCCTGCTCATGCCAGAATTGCATGCCATTTGCCATAGACAAAGAGTATGCATGTTTTCCTGCAGGTTGCATAGAATTTGGGTATGTGAATACGAAATTTTTTAAGTAACAAGAATATATTACACAAGAATTAAAATTGGAAATTTCAGATATGATAGTGAGAAGTGTTAACACACATCTCAGTGTGCACATGCTCTTAAGTATTCCCAAGACCGCTCTTGTTGAACAAATTCAAAAACTGTTGAAATCATGACATATATCAATCTTTATAGCCAAAAATACTATTGACCCATGATAATTTGGAAAATGTCGCTATTCTCCCTAGAAGGAAAGGATTCTGCACTGTCTCCTCTTTCCCTTGTTGCTGAAAGTGTGCATTTGGAAAATGGCCTAGGGTTAGGGTACAGGAGGATACCCCAGACCTCAGAAAACACCAAAACACTGAGGAAATAAAACAATGGCTTTGGTCTCATGAGCACCACTCATGACATAGTTTACAAATGATAGTCATGATGTTCCCAACAATCTCTTAATTCTTCTTAGTTATTGATTCCCATGCTTAATTAAGACCACTTGACAATCCAAGTGAACCAAGAACAATTTAGATGGAAAGAACAATTTTGCATTAAAAATAATCTCAGAAAAAAGATGCATGATTTTGGTAGCATCCTCTTATACATAAGAAGAGAGACAGGAAATTGATTTTGCCCATGAAGGAGGCGTAGAATCTACCTGGGCCATAAGGGAACTCTTAAAATGAGTCCCTCTTTATTTCTTGCTTCTTCCACTCTCTCACTCTCTTAAACATAATCTTGTAATTATCACCTCAGAAAGCAGACATGAGATCTGTTTAACAAACTACTTGGGAAATATTACTTTTCACATTCTATAGAAAAAGTATCAAAAAAAAGCAAACTCCAAATAAACTAAGGGCATATTGAGCAGCTCCTTCAGCTGAAACTAAATTTCCTTTAAATCTGCTTAAAGTTAGTTTACTTACCTAGCATAACCTTTCCCATCTACTCACCCACATCCTTTATTGACCTAGAGAAATCATATTCATCCTTTATGATTCAGCTCAAATGTCATTTCATCTCTGAAGACTTCCTTGATTCTCCCAGAAAGAGTTAGGTGCTTTAACACAACTCTCCTTTATACTTGAAATAACTCTATGATACTGCATATGTTTCTATTCAGGTGTGTTTAGATCATGTGCTTACATGACAGTACCAATCAAGAACTGTCATAATAAGGTTGGATAACAAACTCAGTAACACTGCTAGCATACAGCAATAAGTTTGCTTTACTCACAGGTCTGGGGCTCAGCTAGACATTCTGTTTCAAGTGCTCCATGTGTTATCTAGGCTAGGGAGCAGATGACAAGGAGAAGCTTCTCTAAAGTAATGGCATGGCTCTTAAGCTTGGCTCAAAACTGGCACACTCACTTCTGCCCACATATAATTGGCCAAAACAAGTCGCATGGCCAAGTCCAAAGTCAAAGCATAAGAAAGTACCCTTCATCCATAATGAGTCCATGGTAAGAAGATAGATGCAGGGAAGACTGAAAACACTGAGCCATAAAATTAAATCTATCATAATGTCTGCTACAGCAAATGTCACATATTCAATGGACGTTCATTGGATGAATGAATAAATAGAACCCAAAACTTTCAGAGTAAATCCCAAAGTTTGTGGAAATAAAATATGCCCTAAAAAAAAACAAAACAAACAAACAAAAACACTCAGTACTTAAATTCCTCTTTAGTAAGCTTTAAGTTATAAATTTAACATTGTTTGGACTTAAGTACATGCATTAGTTTCCTACTGTTATGGTAACAAATTACCACAAATTCAGTAGCTTAAAACAATACAAATTTATTATCTTACAGTTGTGGAGGTCAGAAATCTGACTGTGTCTCACTGAACTAGAATCAAAATGCTAGCAGGACTATATACCTTTTGGAGGCTCTGGGACAGAATCCTTTTTTCTTTTCTCTATCTTTCTTTCTTCTTTCTTTTCTTTTTTTTTTTTTTTTTTTTTTTTTTTTTTTTTTTTTCTTTTGTCTTTTCATCTTTCTAAAAGAGGCCCACATTCCCTGGTTCATAGCCCCTTCTATCTTCAAAGCCAGTGACGGCAGCCAAATCTTTCCATAGCATATTGCTCTGACACTCTTCTGTTTCTCCCTTCAACATTTAAAGGACTCTTGTGATTACACGGGACATACCTAGATAACCCAGGATAATCTCCCTATTTTAAATTTAGCTAATTAGCCACTTTAATTTCATCTACAACCTTAATCGCTCTTTGCCATGTAACCTAACATATTCACAAGTTCCATGGAATAGAATATGGACATCTGAAGAGGGGAGGGGAGCAGATTTTTCTGTCTACCACATGGCTAAAACATATTCTAATGAAAAAGCACAGATCCAGGAAGCAGTTCTAGTTTGAGTACTACAACTAACCAAAAATAGTAAATTGGACAAGTCCCCTAAAATTTCAATTATTTCTGGTGAAATGAGGAGGTGGTTCTAGCTGATCTCTAGGGTGTTTCCAACTCAAATTCCCTTGGTTCTGTGAATATAGTACATCTAATTATACCTTAGAGTTAAGAGATTAAAGCTTAATTCATTAGCATAGAAACAAAAAGAGTTAAAAGAGATTAAAAGACTTAAAAGAGATTACAGCCTAATTCATTAGCATAAAACAAAATTCAAGAGAAAGGCTAGCAGTGTTTCTGAAACATGGAGGAGGGTCATTATTAATTCTCTCTGGGTATCTATAGGGGCTTCATGGAGGAGGTGAGATCTGAGCTTACACACCCCTGTAGCAAGGAAACTGATATTCTGAGCATGGGAACCAGATGTAGAGGGCACAGGAAATGAAGGGCACAAACCTTATGGGGCACAAGCCACGTAGAGAATAGTGAGAAATCGCATGTGGACAAAGCATAAAGAGGCAGGAGTAGAGACTGGAAGTGTAAGGTCAAATTGTGTGCATTCTGTGGAGAAATTAGAGTAAATCTTTTTAGTAAGTAAGGAACAGGCATGGCAGGTGTATTAGTCCGTTCTCACACTGCTAATAAAGACATACTTGAGACTGGGTAATTTATAAAGGAAAGACTTTTTTTTTTTCTTTTTCTTTTTTTTTTTTTATGAGACAGAGTCTTGCTCTGTCGCCCAGGCTGGAGTGCAGTGGCCCAATCTCGGCTCACTGCAACCTCCGCCTCCCAGGTTCAAGCGATTCTCCTGCCTCAGCCTCCTGAGTACCTGGGACTACAGGCGCAAGCCACCACACACGGCTAAATTTTTGTATTTTTAGTAGAGACGGGGTTTCACTATGTTAGCCAGGATGGCCTCGATCTCCTGACCTCGTGATCTGCCCGCCTCGGCCTCCCAAAGTGCTGGGATTACAGGCATGAGCCACCGTGCCTGGCCAGGAAAGAGGTTTAACTGACTCACAGTTCAGCATGGCTGGCAAGGCATTAGGAAACTTACAATCATCGAGAAAGGGGAAGCACAAAACATGTCCTTCTTCATATGGCGGCAGCAAGGAGCAGTGCTGAGCAAAAGGGGGAAAAGTCTGTTATAAAACCATCAGATCTTGTAAGAACTCACTATCATGAGAACGGCAGCATGGGGGTAACCACCCCTATGATTCAATTACCTCCCACTGGTCCCTCCCAGGACACATGGGAATTACAGGGACTACAATTCAAGATGAGATTTGGGTGGGGACACAGCCAAACCATATCAATAAGTTTTGTGTCTCTTATAAAGATAATGCAAGAATAATGAGAGAGGGAGGGTTTTTTAGCTGCTTTATTTTATTTAACATTTTAGCTAATAGTGTTGCATTAAACTAGCTTACCAGATACCACAGATTAGATTTTCTTAAATATTTTAAAAGCCAAAGGAAAAAACAGTGAAGAATATTTGTGTCTCAGCTCACCAGTGGTCTTCATATGTAAAATAAATAGTTATATATTTAGAATAAAAACATATTTTAAAACTATATTTTAAAAATAGAATTATACAAACTGAGTAAGGTCACCCACATAGAGTTTAGAGAATTAAACAAATTTTCAACCCAAAATTACACTCAGTCGCATGCTAAGTGAGCATTTGCTGTATTTATCAACTTCTTATTGACAAGTCGTTCTCAAGATTCCAATTCTGTAGGCTCTGTTTATCCTCTTTGTTTTAGTAGTTAGAATCCAAAGCTCTGGGGTAGCTAATTGCCCATTGACATTATTTCATCTCTCATCAAAACCACAGATATCTTGAATGATGGGAATGTGTTAAAATCACACAATTGAATCTCTCACTTTTATCTACCGAAGAAGTATTTAGATTAGATAGGATACTTTTCTTTCTGTCTCATCCCTTTTTTCTCTGCTCTCTTGAAAATTTGAGCCTCTCCCACAGGACAGCAGAGTAGAGTCTGTGGAGTTCCTCAGAGCATTCTTGAGACAAACCATCTGGACTCAAACCTATCTCCAGCATTTGTGTGACACTGAGCAAGTTACTTAACTACTATATGTCTTGGGTTTTTTAATCTGTAAAATAGGGATAAAAGTAATACACCCTTCAAAGGGTTGTAATAAGAGTTAGATAAGTTAATATCTGCAACAAGCCTATGCTTAGAAACCAGGCACTATGAAAAGTGCTTATTAAATAAACACCCCTGGATTGACACGTATGTGAGAAAGACAAACTCCTTACTTGCTTAAGCCCCCAGAGTATAATTTTCTGTTGCTTATGCCAGAATATAATATTAGTTGATACATGTGCCAGATAAGGCTTTTCAAAATCAGGCCTTTTAGTTCCTTTCCAACCTCATTTCTCTTAACTCTTTGGCCTCTCCACTTCCTATGCTCAGTTTCTCACCTCTGGACACATGCCCTAAGCACCCGGAGTCACACTATTACACTTCCCATTATCCTTAAAGACCTACACTTCACCTTCAACATCACATCATTCAGACAGCCTTTCTTAACTCTTATTCTACACACTATGTTGTAATTATTTCACTACACGTATGTTTCTTTTATTAAAGTGTCAGTGCGCTGAGAAATCGAAGACACAAATGGAAAAACATCCCATGCTCACGCAAAGGAAGAACCAATATCATTAAAATGGCTATACTGCACAAAGCAACTTATAGATTCAATACTATTCCTATCAAATTACTAATGACATTCTTCCCAGAGTGAGAAAAAAACTATTTAAAATTCATATGGAACCAAAAAGGAGCCTGAATAGCCAAGGCAATCCTAAGCAAAAAGAACAAAGCTGGAGGCATCACATTACCTAACTCCAACCTATATTACAGGGCTACAGTAACCAAAACATCATGGCACTGGTACAAAAACAGGCACATAGACCAATGAAACAGAATAGAGAGCCCAGAAATAATACCACACATCTACAATCATCTGATCTTCAACAAAGCTGACAAAAACAAGAAATAGGGAAAAGACTCTGTATTCAATAAATGGTCCTGGGATAATTGGCCAGCTATATGCAGAAGATTGAAGCTGGACCTCCCTCCTTACACCATATACAATAATTAACTCAAGATGGGTTCAAGACTTAAATGTAAAACCCAAAACTATAAAAATCCTGGAAGTCAACCTAGGCAATATCATCCTGAAAATAGGAACAGACAAAGATTTCATAACAAAGACTTCAAAAGCAATCACAACAAAAGCAAAAATTGACAAGTGGGATCTAACTAAACTTAAGAACCTCTGTACAGCAAAAGAAACTATCAACAGAGTAAATAGACAACCTACAGAATGGGAGAAAATATTTGCAAAATACGTATCTGAGAAAGGTCTAATATAGAGCATCTAAAAAGAACTTAAACAAATGTACAAGAGAAAAACAAACAACTCCATTAAAAAGTGGGCAAAGGACATGAACAGACACTTCTCAAAAGAATACATATCTGGAGCCAACAAGCCTATGCAATAAAAAGCTCAATATCACTGATCATTAGAGAAATGAAAATCAAAACCACAACAAGATACCATCTCACACCAGTCAGAAAGGCTATTATTAAAAAGTTCAAAAAAAAAAAAATAGCAGATGCTGATGAGGTTGCAGAGAACACTTACACACTGTTGGTGGGAGTGTAAATTAGTTCGGCCACTGTGGAAAACAGTGTGGCAATTCCTCACTGAGCTAAAAACAGAACTACCATTCAACCCAGCAATCCCCTTGCTGGGTATATACCCAGAGGAATATATATCATTCTGCCATCAAGACACATGCACGCAAACGTTCTTTGCAGCACTATTCACAGTAGCAAAGACATGGAATCAACTTAAATGCCCATCAATGACAGATTGGATTTTTTAACTATGGTACATATACACCTGGAATACTATGCAGCTATAATGAAGAATGAGATCATGTATTTTGTAGGAATATAGATGGAGCTGGAGACTATTATACTTAGCAAACCAATGCAGGAACAGAAAACCAAATGCTGCATGTTCTCACTTGCAAGTGGGAGCTAAATAATAAGAACTTATGAACATTAGGAAAGCAACAACAGACACTGAGGTCTACTTGAGGGTGGAGGGTGGGAGGAGGGAGAGGAGCATGAAAGATAACTATTGAGTACTGGGCTTAATATCTGGGTGAGGAAATAATCTGTATCAAAAAACCCTGTGACACAAGTTTACTAACGTAACAAACCATCACATGTACCCTCAAACCTAAAATAATAACATCACATGTACCCTCAAACCTAAAATAATAACTTAAAAAATTAAAAAAATTAAAAATAAAGTGTCAGCTCCTTCAGGGGAGAAATAGGTCTTTCATTTATCTTTAATGTCTGGCATAGCAACTGGCACAGTATGATTATCAGCAAATGTTGGGTGAATGAAGGTATCACTTTACACAGGTTCCTGCCATCAGGCTTTAATTGCTAAGTAGTTAACAGTTTAATCTGTGCTTTTTTTTTTTTTTTAAAGAGGGAGAGAGACAAGGAAGCAAAATGTGGAAAGTGTTTTAAATTGCCATACTCCATTTGTTATCAATATTTTATTCTTGTATTTGAAAGGCTCTTCATATACAAACTTTTTAAAAAATGATTTTACATATGAGGCCACAGAAAATTAAGTTTATTTAAAAATACTTTTTTGAAACCTCATCTCTGTGAAAATATCCAAGAAGAATAAGAATTTTTTTTCTTCTAAACAAATTCCATTTTGTCCTTTAGTTTTGCAGTGCAGAGAATAACTTTCAAGTTTCTATTACATTTGAAGTGGATTTTTCCTGAAATTGTAAAATATCAATATCAATAAGACAAATGATGTTTGAAGTGCTTTACACATGATAATTTAGCTTTCTGTGGGTTTTTTGTTTCTGCTGTTGTTTTTGTTTGTGTGGGTGCTTTTTTGCTTTTGTTTTGCTACCCAACGTCAATTACAGCATCCAGCTGACTTGAAACTTCTTATAGTTCTCTGCAAGCCTTCCACACTTTTCTGGTCTCAATTACAGCTATCTCCAACATGCTCATCAAGACTCCTAGCTCACCACCTTGCTCTCTCAATTCATGAAGTCTTTGCTCTATCAATTATTTCTTCCTTTTCTGTATCTTCAGACTTGCCCTTTCCATTAACTCCTGCCTGTCAACAAATTCTGTCTCCGTCTGGGATCCTTAGAAACAAACCCTTAGACAAGAAGTCAGGTACAACTATGCAGATAGGGGATGGCAATGTGACACAGGGAATGGAGGAAGTCAACAAAGGGGGTGTTACTAATCAAGTTCCGAATCAAATAAGAGGATACAGTGTGCACCTGCAGCTATATCTTCTCGGGGACTCTGGCAGACAGAACACCATGTAGGCCTCAGAATTACCTGCAGGGACATGGTGAGAGCTCAGGGGACATGAAAAGGCCACCAATCATGTCTACTATTCCCATTCTGAATTCCACTTCTGCCCACTGTTAATGTCTGTCCTTTTCTCCTCACATTCCAGCCAGTCTTTTAGAAAGAATCGCTTTTTAAATTGTCTTTTTTCCTCGCTTCCTATTGCTTCCTCAAAATGTTGCCATCTAGCCATCCCTTTTAGAAACACCCCATCATTGTTCTTTCCAGTATTTCCCTCTAAGCAATCATTAGACCCTTTGGATCCCTTAGCTTAATTGATTTCTGCTACATCCTGCATCCTTTCTTCTCAATTCTCTCTAGTTCACCAGTTCTCGGGTCACCTATATCAGTTCTCCTCTTGTCTCCTTGGAATATCTCTGCCTCCTTCAAAAGTTTCTTATATTTCTCTTCTCACTGTTGGTGATCCCCAGGGCAGGGTCTGACTTGGCATTTTCTTCTTTGCCCTTCATTTATTTTGTCTTGGGTGAGCTCAGGCCCACCCCAAGCTTCCACTGCTACCGAGAGGCTGAAGACTTCTGAAATTCGACAGTAAATCATTTATTCATTTGCTGACTAAATATTTCTCAAGAATCTACTATGTAAAATAAAACATGTCAAGAGATGAATCATAGAAACAATAGTAAGTTTTCATCACATTTATATCTCCTAAGTGTAAAATTTTGTCACCATTAAGTTTTAATGTTTTTTTGAAAAGAAGGTTTGGCCTTTTTTTTTTTTTTTTTTTTTGAGGCGGAGTCTCGCTCTGTCACCCAGGCCAGACTGCAGTGGCGAGATGTCGGCTCACTGCAAGCTCCGCCTCCCGGGTTCCCGCCATTCTCCTGCCTCAGCCTCCTCAATAGCTGGGACTACAGGCGCCCGCCACCATGCCTGGCTAATTTTTTCTATTTTTAGTAGAGACGGGGTTTCACCGCGTTAGCCAGGATGGTCTCCACCTCCTGACCTCATGATCCGCCCGCCTTGGCCCAAAGTGCTGGGATTACAGGCGTCAGCCACCCATCCCGGTCAGAAGTTTGTCTTTATGTTGTTATTTTAACAGTCTTTTTACATCCCCCCCGCTGATAAAATTAATTTTCATTGTTTTACTTGCAGCTTGCTGTTTCAATGACAACTTTGTAGTATTCAAAATAAAGCTGAATGCCTAGTCTGATTTTAGATAAACAAAAGGAAAAAAATTCAAAAAAGGAGAGAAAATTTGTTACAATTGAAAACATAAACAATCCACATTTAAAACTGGAATTCTGTTTGGTTTTTGTTAATGCATATCCTCACAAGCATTTCTAAGTATTAACAACTAGAAGCAAGTTAAATTTGCTAAAATGCATGAATGGTCTGCACTTTAAATAACTGAAGGTTAGAGAAATAAACACATCCTAAAACTCCTCCCCAATAAACCCAAAGAAAAACTACATGCCATCAAATGACACAGTTGGAGATACCGTTTCCAAACCCAGTGTAAATTGTTAATGTTTTGTATCTCAGGACTAACTGTCATGGTTAGTATTTAAACAACCTCAGTCAATGGGCAGAAGAACTGAAATGTTACTTTTCTCCATGTAGCATTTTTTGATTTCTTATTTGTCTTGAATAATATGAAATGCTACAGTTCCCCTGTAATGCCTGTGAACTGAGTTATTAAATAAATGACTCCAGCCCTGGGCAGCAGTGGGCCATGACATGCAGCTATTTGCACTCACGATACAAATTCAGCTGGATGGATGAACCTGGCACGGTACGTCCTCATTGGGATGTTCGTTAGCCTCACTTTACAGCTGTCAGAAATGATATCTGTTATTCAGCCCACACCCGGGCTCTGAGAAAGAATTCTAAAGCAATTGATGATAAAACATGGGAAATTATTTGAGAAAATGCAAACCTATTTGAAAAGCTGACAAACCAAATGTAAAAAAGAAAATCAGTCTTGGAAGATTAAAATGTAATAATAAAAATAATAATTACAGATTAGAGCCAGACAAAGGATATGCAGTCAACCTTACCTAAAAGAGTCCTGTGACAGTTTATTACACTAGTCCCCAAGCCACACACTTAATTTGTTTCTAAGCCTGCATCCTATCCCTGTGAGTTACTCAAGTATATAAACCTCACTGTGTTCATCGTGCTTCTCAGGTGTTATATGTATTTCAATGTTCAGTGGAGGTTTGGAGCCTCATAGGTGCTGCCATGTACATTCCAGATAATTTCAGGGATTTAAGGAATTGAAGCTGGCTTGTCGTTGGTACTCTGCAGCCCACCAGGACTTCTCTATCCTTGGAACTACTATAAATATTTTATCTCCATTTGACAAAATCCATCTCTTTTTATCTTTTTTATCATTACTGTCTCCTCCCCACTGGAATTACAGTTTTAGTACAGCTGAGAATGTGTTTTTTATATCTCCAGCTCAGTGCTTGAAGTAGTGTTGTTCATTGATTGGCTTTTAATAAGTTGTTTAAAACCTTTAATATACAGTTATTCAAAGCAATAAAAATGACAATGATGCCCCTGTCCACAGTCCTTCATCTCCAAGGAGGCCATCTTGTTCCCAAAGTCTTTACGTTGTTCAATAGAAAACAAGTTTTCCCCTATCATCTGGTGAACTAAATGTCAGCTCCAATATTCCTGTTGGCAAAATGAATCTTGCCAACAGGTTCGAATTCCTGAATCATTCCAAAGTATTTCTGTACTCAGAGATGTTTAGATTCATATTTTGATTCACCTTTAACATATAATATCATTACCATTGTAGCCAAACTCAACAGGTATTTTGATAATATATTCACAGCCTTTTAAAAGAAATTTCAGTCTATTCGGGAGGCGGGGGGAACACCTTTTAAAATGAGTGGGCTTGTAGCATTTTCAGCACAATGTTTTCTGAACAGCAACTGACCTGAAATATCTCCACATAGACCATATTCAACCTTTAACAAGATGTTTCTCAAGGGAACAGCACCCCAGAAACACATACATGTGCGAGGACACACATACCACTCACACACAAAACACTGTTTTTAATAGCCAAGGGCACTTTGGCACAATGTAGGGCGGTGGTTGTCAACATAAACAGATGGTCAAAGAAGTGGGCAAACACTTCGTGTGAACTAGTTCCATAAATGAAGTTTTTTTTTTTTTATTTCATTCTAAATGCCATACTTACTTAACCAGCTTTCAGACAAGATGATACATGTAGCCAGTTGGAAAGAGTTCCCTGCCAGGCTTCTGTGTTTTTATGACAAAATTAAAAGTCCACAGATGGAATAACTCAAAGCTAATTCTTACAGAGTTTGTTTAGTTAGAATGGGGTGGGGAGAGAATACCATATTGCTTCAAATTAAAGCCACATCTACAAAATGAGAGACTTTTAATTGGGGAGGAAAGATGTAGAAACAGCTTTTTAAAGAAGTAGCATGTCTGTTTTTTAAACGAGTGGAATTATTTATCCATTAAAATAGCAACTCCCCCCAAAGAGTTTTAGGATCATCTAGGAAATTCCCAATTCCAAACTCCACTCCCAAACATCTCAGTATCCTTTCAACCAGGGCTTTGAAAATGCCACTTTGGCTGCCTTCTAAAGATAAACAATCTTCCCATCATGTCTTCACTAGCCATTAAATCTTAAAACCCCAAATAATGACTCCTGCATAAGAATTATGGGGGAAAAAAAAGGTGCTGTCTGAAGAAACATAGAAGAGACCAGTTGCCTCGGCACTGTGTGTTCTCTGAAAGATTTGTGACTTTATTAGACTATTTAGCTGTTTTCTTTAGTGAGAAAAAATAGAACTGATATTTTATCAAACATAGTGGCCCATGATAAGGCATGAAAGGTATACAACGTTAACTACTGGAGAAAAATAAAGAAAGAGAACCTACGATGAATAAAAAATCTCTTATATTAACCCTGTCAGCGGAATATATTATCCAATATTCCAATTAAAAAAACAAACTCAGGCATGAAAAATTCACTTACAAAATCTAAACTTTAAAAAGAAATTTTATGTACAGCTTTTTCAATTTCAGTGCAGTAAATAAGCACTCAGAAGTCCAAATGTAAAAAGAAAAAGATGTAGTTAATAAAATAATTGGTCTACCAAATATAAAAAAAACTTTATTTTTTGCCAATTAATTAATTTGATATAATTAGTTTGCTTGTGTAAGGTAAATCTTAGTGTCTACGTGCTATATACAGAGTAAACTTACATACCAGCTTTTATTTCTCTTCCAGAAATACACATACTTATTTCCACAAAAGACGTTTTCACAGCCAAAGTTGGGGAAGGGGAGTTCCTAGCATAAAACTATGTACATTTGCGAGGAAACAGCTGCTCTTCTTCCAAGATTCCACTCTGCTCCCCCAGACTCACAGAGCCTGAGTAAACTCTAAGCAATGCTGTATAAATTAAGACCTCAAAGAAAACAACCTCTACCTAGCATCCAGCAGTTAAAGTCACAGGTTCTACAGTATTTTATACCCACAGAGATCTGAGTGAGTAGAACAAACCGAATCAGAAGTTCTTATATTACTTACTGAGTGCTTCACCTGTGATTTCAATTTCTTTACAGAGAAAATTGCCCCTTTAACTGATCTTTCCTATTTTACATGTGATTATCTTTTATTTTAGGAGTTCTTTTTAGTGATTTTATTTGTTTCCTCTAGGCTACTTACCAAATAATCCAGGAAGCATCCTTGCGGGAGTTCAGCATATTTTTAAAACCTCCTTGACGTTAGAAAAGGGCTGTTTTTAAATCTCTATTTATTATTTGAAAAAATCACTACAAGGTTCACTTAAAATTAACATTTATCTTAATACAATATGGGCTTTATCAAAACAAGTTGCAATATTTTACTTCTTATTTGAAAAGTGTTCTGTAGACATTAGTGTGCCAGGAGAGGCAGACTTTGGATATGTTTTGATAGTTGAAGAAGCATCAGGTCTTTAAATAAAAAGTGGAAGCCATCTCTGTGTTATGTGGCTCTTAATAGAAATGTAGATAATACTGAGAATGGGAAAGCTAGTATTTTGGTTTCTTACAAGTAAATATTGTTGTCAAGGTAAAGCACAAATGTGAAAGACAAAACTCAGCATGTGACATGACTTAATCCTCATTTAAACATATTTTTGATGAAAACTAGAAATTGCAAATATTATATTATCACAGTGAGAAATTTAAAACATCTTTAGAATCCTAGAGGAACAGGTACACTGCAAACAAGATAGAAAATGGTAGGATACAATAGATCGTATTTTCCTTAGGAAGAGGAAAACAAACTGTTCAGTAGCAAGGGGAGACTGAATAAAATCTTGCAAGTTCAGAAAAGATGGCAGGCAGAATAAAAGCCAATGATAAAAAAAAAAAAAGAAGGTGGGCAATACTATAATTATGCACTTCTTCAGGATATTAGAACATATAACACAAGAGCATCCTAGCAAAATCTTGAGGGAATCCTCTTTCTGCAATGGTCAAGAGTTCATCTTTTTAAGAGAAGAATTTCTCCCAAAATGTTCATTGTTGATACATGGGGGAAAAAATATTCCCAAGACATTAGAGTTTCATGGGACTCACTAAAACAAACAAACAAAACAGTAAGTAATACTGTATTTTTTTAGGCCCCACTATTTCTAACGAAACTTTATTTGCCAACTGAATAGCAAGCACTTAAAAAACATTAACGTTACAGATAGTACTTTGGCACAAAATTTGTTTCTTGCATTTTAGATCCTTGAAATTGTATGCAATGCCAAAACAGAAACTTTTTTTCCCAAGGTGATACAACGTATAAGAAGAAAGTAGGGAGAGGGTAGAAGTTATATTATTCATCCTAGCAACCTCCCACAGATTTAAACTTTTACAGCTGTTGATTTTCTTCACACAGAGAGGATTCACATATTGCCTGACATATTGCTAGGTCTATGCAGTTGCTTTAATAGAGTGTAAATTCTATGTTCAGAAGGGGAAAATGTTACCACCCCAAGAAGAAGAGTCAGATGCAAGAAAAGCAATTTGCTAAACTATACTTAGATAATTCGTGTAAAGATATATTAGAATAAAGTTTCCATGAGGTCAAGGGCTTTGTATACTAGTTTTCTGAGTCTAGAACAGGTCTTGGCACATGGTAGAAGCTCAATAAATATTTGTTAAATGATTGATTTGATGAAATAATCCAAAATATTGAGTAAAATGATTATAGTATAGGATGGCAGCTTATATTCAACTGATTTATTGAGGATAGCTTAGATAATAGAGAAATGATTGTGTGTCGTATAAAGTTGACATTGGCCCCCCCATTGTTGAGGAGCATTTTATTATTCTTTCCTAGTGTAAATGCATCCATTAGAATGATGAGTGAAGCGCTCATTAGTCAAACTGAATACTAAAAGTGGTGGAGGTTAGCTCACTCAAAGCCTGACCTTTCCAAACATTTTGCTTCTTAAAAAAAAGATACCACTTCCCTCCCTAATCTTCACTCTTTGATCCTCTGGTTAATTGGGGAACAATCTCTCTTTTAACTTTGCCAAATATTGCAGAGTATTTTCAGTAAATGTCACCATAAATTGAAAGCTACATTAACATGGTAGAGGTGTTTCGCTTTCTGATCACATGTAACGAACTTAGTCATTGCTCTTGTGCTTCCCCCATTAGTATTGATTTTCCTAGTTGATAATGGGTGGCAGAAAAAGACTCATTTAAACATTCTCACCCTTTGGCCTGACCAGGAGCTTAATTGTTGCCGTGAATACACAACAGACATATTTTTAATACGTTAAAGATAAACATTTATGCTTTATTCTGATTGTGTTATGCCCTCGTTATCTCTAGATTTAATATTGCAAAAATGATGGCTTTAGCATGCTGGTGAAGCAAGGGAAAAACCGACAAGTCTATGACTGCTAATCTCACTCACTTATAAGACATTCCCTGCCCTAATAGTTATTACTTGTGACTCTGAGTAAGTGATTTAATTTCTCTGAGCCTTGATTTTGTTCTTAAAATTGGAATATTATCTAGCTCATAGAATTTATTTAACAATTAGTTCAGAAAACACAAGAAATGACTTCTGTGAAGATATCTCTAAGTATTTCCATTCAGATGCTTTATCTGGAGTCTGTGATAAAATTATGCATCTATCAGAAGATGATTTTCAACAGAACTACACTTTTTAAAAAATGGATCCAATACTAGTCACAGTTAAAAGTGGCCACAACCCCTACACACCAACTTCAACCCCACATTTTAGTGTAAAATCAGTGTAATCATAAGTTCAGTGTTTTATTCTTTTCCTTCTTTCAAAAGCAGGCAAAGCAAGAGGACACTGAAGCAGGAGCAGGTTTCAAAGCTGCAAATCAGCAGCACAAGGTCAGAGACTAATAAACTACGAGACTGTTAACCAAGAAACTTAACTATAATGTGCCCCTGGAGTAAAATTTCCCCTTAATGGAAACCACCTTATGGTCTCTTAGTCTCCTTCCTGTTCACTGTAGTCAATCATGACCACAGCGGGTATAATTTCTTCCTCGAACTTTCTAAGGAGTGAAGGAAAATCTCAGAGCTGGCTGTAACTTTCTACTCTAAACCTTAGAGGCAAGAGCACAGAGTCCACTGCAGCTCCACAGCAGTGCCTAGACGGAGCCAATCCCACTTGCTTAGTAACTCAGGTCAAGAAAGTCACACCGGATGTGAACAATAACGCACCTCCCTAGCCACTTCATCTTTGCCTTTCCCTATCGGAAAACTGAGAACCAGAGAAGTGGACAAAGGCTGTAAGGCTTTTTCAAGATTACTTATGGATTCGAGACTCTGGTTATATAAACTATAGATTTGTGAACACAAAAAATATTTTTCACTTTTAGAAAAAACACGTGGTCCATATACATTTCCTGTCATATTTTATAATTTCTTTTATCAGTATAAGACACCTCATTTTTTAAAGGATAGAATATTATGATTTTTTTCCTCCACTTGAAGCAATAAACTCCATTCTTTCATTTACAACAAGTTAATTTAAAGAATAGATACAAACAGAATCACCATTGATATAGTCAGGCTTTCTGTCCCCACCCAAATCTTATCTTGAATTGTAATCCCCATAATCCCCACATGTCAAGGGAGAGACCAGGTGGAGGTAACTGAATCATGGGGGCAGTTTCCTCCACGCCGTTTTCATGATAGTGAGTTCTCATGAAATCTGATGGTTTTATAAGGGGCTCTTCCCCCTTCACTTGGCACTTCTTCCTCCTGTCACCTTTTGAAGAAGGTGTCTGCTTCCCCTGTGCCTTCCACTATGACGGTAAGTTTCCTGAGGCCTCTCCAGCCATGTGGAACTGTGAGTCAATTAAACCTCTTTCCTTTATAAATTACTCACTCTTAAGCAATTCTTTATAGCAGTGTGAAAATGAACTAATACAACCATGAAATACTCATGACCTTTCATGGGAAATAGTAATGCTCTTGATGCTTCATTTGTATTGGGTTTCTGCCTGGTACAGAACCAAAGAAATATTTCCTTACATTTCCGTGGGAAGTATTATTTCATCATGACATCCTCTCCTCCATATGCTCTCTCCTTCTCCTGTCTTCCCCAAAAGTCTCTGAAGGAACTACACCACTGTGCAATCAAACAAAATAGTAAACAATAACAGATAAAATGGTTTGGGAATGATATTTTGAAAGTCATGGTGTATATTTATAGATTACCTTTGAAGAATAGTACTCTTTAATAGACCTTTAGAAAATATATAGTCAGAAATACAACAAAAAGTAAATACACTTCAAAGTATATCTTCTTGGATCACTGCCTTAAAAATAGCTTTACATATGTCATTAAAATTCAGAGTTCTGGCAGGGAAAAGAAGGGCTAAGCAAATTTCTCAAGGTCAAATTGTAGAATTTCCCCTCTCTCTTAGGTAATTATTATAGATAGCAGCTACTTCTCTACCAAAATTGACTCTAAAGAAAATAAAAAGAAACAAGAATATCATATGTCAAAGAATAACAAAATACACTACATTTAAAACCATGAAATAAATAGCATGAGTTTTCACCTTTGCCTGAATGGTCATATACATGTCCTTGTGAAAGACCTTTCAATGGCTTCCACTTGCATTTAGAGTAAGACCCTAATGCCTGGAATGGTCATGATGATACAGACACTACAAGTCCAAACCCCTTCTCTCCCTTCAGCCCCTACTATCCCTCTTGCTCTCTGGGCTCCAATCCCTTGGCTGCCTTTCAATTTCAGAAATTTGCCAAGGTCTTTCCTGTCTTAGGACTTTCACACATGCTCTTCTTTCTCCCCGTGATGCTTTTTCTTTCATTCTTTGCACGGCAGTCTCCTTAACCTTCACATCATAGCATAAATATCAAATCACAGAGACCATTTCATGATCTTCCTGTATAGAGTCCACCATCCCAACCACCACCACCAAGGTTATTCTGTCAAACAGCACCAAACTTCTCTTTTATAGCACTCATCACAAAGGGCATGCACATACATGTGTGCATGTATGTGTGTATACTGTGTATCTTCTCCACTGGGCTTTAAGTCCCACAAAAGCAGGGACCATGTTTCTGCTATATAAAATGATATTCCTAGTATCTAACACAGGACATAAAGCACATAGTAAGCCACCAATAAATATTTGTTGGATGAATAGAAGCTCTTTCTGATCTATGATTATTCTTCCTAACATATATCTCCAGAGTATTTGACATAGGTCATCATTTGAACTATTCTCTAGGACTTGTATCAAATTAGCAAAGTGAACATTTGAAAATACCTGGTAACTGATTTAGCAATTCTCATATTCTCTGGAGAAGTTAAATACTCTGAATTTAATGTCTGTATCATAATATGTTTTCCCAGAGCACGCAATTATTAAATATTGTTTTCCATTTCCCTGGTTCATACACTGAACTCGTATCACCTATTTTGCAAATGAAAAATGTTTGTGATTCAAAGACCTGCCTTACCATTAAATATGGACAAAACTAAAAATAAAACAGGCTTTGTCTCTAGTCAAATTTCTGGGCCATGGCAGCTAGCAAAGGAAGTTTAAAATTTGTTGTGAAAGTTAAGTGCAAATATTTCTAAATATTATTGTTCAAAAGATATCTTGCTTCATTTGTTTTGTTCAGTTTTACTTTTAATGTTCACCTCAGATGCTGATAACATCTCCCAGCTATGAGAACAATTAAATTAGACTAGATGAGAAATATCTCCAAAAGTTATAAAATTCTCCCCATACGATATTAGTATTTATGTCTCTGTAATGTTTTTATCTGGTTATTAGCATAGTTATTTTGGGAGTTGATCTCATGCATAATAAGACAAGTAATAAACTTCTCCTCTTAATTCATGTGAGGGAAATTATCTTTCCCAAAAAGCCAAACTACCTATAAGAGATAATTTACTTCGAAGGACCAGTTTATTGCCAGTAAGATACAATTGAAATTCTCACTTTCTATAGTATAATCTGACCTGTTCTTATTATTACTAAAAATATAAAAATCTCATGGGATACAAAACAAAATTAGGCTTGGTACAAGCCCACTTCAAAAAAACAATTACACTGACCTCATTTTCATATCATTCATATTAATAGTATGACTCAAATGAGCTGATGACTGCTCAGGTTCTAAGAACAGTAGAGCCCTGGACTTCCATTTTCAACTGATGCATGAAAGGACATTTTTTTTTTCCTTCAAATGCACATTCCTTCTTCAGCTTGATATTTCTTTCCATGTTTATGGTTTTTTTTTTGATAAGTCAAAAGAGGGGCCCCAGTTAGATTAAGAAAGATAAGAACAAAGGAGGAAGCCCAGAAGGTAACAGGGGGGACACAGTCTTCCGGGCCTAGTTTTGTTGTTGGTTCAGCTGCTCCCAAAGGGAAGAGAAAATTCAACTAAAAAGATAAAATGTAGTTCACCCCCAAAGCATTATGAGCTGAAGATAATTTTTTTTCTATTTATATATACTCACTGCCTTGGTAAAAAATAAAAGTTCATATACACAGACACACACATATACATATAGAGTGTTCATATTTATAATTTCAAAAAATTAAAATTATTTCTGTGAGGCAGCAACCTCATTTCTTACTTCAAGATAAACATTAAAGTTACTTTCTAAGTGACTATTTAATGAGGCTTACAGATGTCCACTAATACAGGAAGCTCCACTCCCCCAAGAAATAGAATGGGACAACAGAACACCAGGTATGACAACTGAGGGTGGACAGTGGAGGACTTCCTGAGTTTATATGCAGTAACAGTCCACAGCTACAATTTTAAAACGTAATCTCTTGTCCTTGGGACGTGCATGGAAAATAGAAGCATTGCCTGCTCAAATGATTTTCTAAGCTTTTGTAAATCTCTGAAGGGATACTAAAGTATGGGTGTTGTTTATGTAACATTAAGTAGTATATGTGCACTATGATAGATAATTCTATGTGTCAGTTTGTATAGGGCGAAGTACCCAGGTATTTGGTCAAACATTATTCCGGATGTTTCTGTGTAGGTGTGTTTTGAATAGGACTAACATTTTAATCAGTGGACCTGAGTAAAGCATTACCCTCCCTAATCTGGGTGGGCCTCAAACAATCAGTTGAAGGCCTTAATAGAACAAAGATGATTTCCCCCTAGAAAGAAGGAACTCTGCCAGCAGACTGTCTCCAGACGCAAACTGCAACTCTTTCCTGAGTCTCCAGCCTGCCAGCTTCGCCCATCAGATTTTGGATTCACCAAGCCTCCACAATTGCATGAGCCAATTCCTTAAAATAAATCTCTCTATACATATATGTATCCCATTGGTTCTGGTTTTCTGAAGAATCTTGATTAATACATGCACACACAAAAGAATTGATCTATTAACCTCTATTTTAGATCTACTTCTATAACTGATTTTTAGATATTATCTGCATATCACTTTGTAATAGCCTTCAGCTGATAAAGGCTTGAGGTCAAAACCAGCAGGCTCTGGAGAGCCACATGTTCTTATTTATTTATGAAACCAGTTGGTGGGGATACAAGTTTATTTGTCATCTGATTCCTTTTTATTTGAGTCAAGATCAGTTTACAGGGGACTAGTCTATCCAAAAGACAGATGATTTCTGAACCCTGTAAGGAAAGACAATGAAATAGGGACAAAGCAGCTCTGTAGTGAGAACATTTTCCTTCTAGTTATTGCATTAAATATAGCATCAAGAGCAGCTGCAATTAAGGGAAAAGACAGCTCTAGCACTACTTAAGCACTAGCCTTAGATGTAGTTTCTATTATCAGGCAAAATGCCTTGGGCTGAATTCATGTGAACTCACATTACATTAGATGTGTAAAAAGGAGCAAGACAAAACTTATAAGAGAGAAGAATAACACTGGAGCTGGGTTTTTTTTGTTTTTTTTTTTAACAGTGATTACCTCTGAAAAAGCTGTATGCATAGTCTATTGAGCATTGTGGCCAGAACTCTCGGCTTCAAGGTCTCCATGTCACAGATGGTTTATCGGGAGAAAAATGATAACGGCTGAAAACTGCATGGGGTTTTATTGTTCATGGGGGCAAGGATAGGAACAGCCTGATATACTAAGAATAACGAGAACATCATTCTCATTGTTATACAGCACAAATTATAGATGAAACAAACTGCTAACTTCAGGTACATTGCTTGTTGAAATAAAAACTTTTATGACGTTAAGGAAGACAAAGAAAGAAGAAGACTTGTTTCTTAGCTCCACAACTCCCTGCATTTGTGATTCCTTAGGCTACTTGGTTAATTTCATGTGTCATTATCCGGGGAAAAGAAAGGGCATGATAACTTGAAAATTTCTCTTAATATTTCATGATGCATACACTCAACCATCTTCAGTTTTTATTTACTGCTAATAGAAATACATCAGCTCAGAACATAATGCAATCAGACACATAAGTTATTTGATGCCAAAAGGTACTTACAATGACCATGCTTGAGGTTAGAAGGCCGATTTCTTTTTGCATGGGGTATTTAGGACTTATCTTTCTTTGAAGTTGACCATAGTCAAGAACTTTAGAGACAGTTTGCATTCAGAAATGAGCAGCAAACTGTTCCAGCTGACGCCATAGGGGCAGCATGTGATGGTTTAGACACTCAGAGCATTATTTGCCAGGACTTATGTGCTTCAAGAAGAAATTATGTTCCCTTCTTTCAAGAAGAGCCTTTTTCTCTTAATTCAATAGAAATGAAATTATTCAGTTTGTATAACTATTCCTTACATGTTCAGGAAAAAAATGAGAAGACAGACAGTTCCTTTTGTTTACTATTTGCATTGGGATAAGACGTCTATTTCAGTTCTTTTGTCTGTTTCAGTTCTTTTGTCTGTTTCAGTTCCTGGCTACCTCCTGCCTTTATATAAATTATCATAAACATTGTTTGCATGGTGACTAATGTGATTTTCCCTTATTTAGAATTCACAGATGTTTTATACCATCCTTGTTAATGTACATCTTGATTTATGTCACAGTTGATGTTTCAAAGCTAAGGAGGCAACTGCTAAATGAGCTGATGCATCCAGTTGTAACTCAGTCATGAGTAATTTTGCTCCTGAAATAGTCTGGAGTTTTTAAATATAGATATTTCCATTGTGACTTGATTTGTATGTAGCAATGGCCAGTAAATGGCAAGAAAAAGGAGCCACAGCAGGGTATCACCTTTATACTCTCTATCTGCGACTTTATATTGTTGCCAGTGATCCACAACGTAAAATCCTGTACATGGGCTTTCAAAGATGGGGACACCCAGAGAATATATGAATAGTATTAAGAAACTATTTTCCCACCCCCCCTCATTTTGCTCTTGTCTTAATACTTTAGCAGCAGAAATGTGCTGCATTTAAGGAGCCGATAAGTAAATATTAATATATAGTTTCAGAATGTCTAATTCTCAGAGAAATTGCTCCAATTCTTCATATTCTTTAAAAATATTTTAACTTTTCTTCAAAACCTAATGACTTTTTCCAAAATTGTATTCTGTCTCATCTACAGTGATTATCAGAAGTTCCCACAAATTTATTCCAAACACTTTGTTCTTCACATAAGCTTTGGGTACCTAACCAAATTTTGATGAATGGGATCACAGATGGCAAGAGCCCAGGCCTGAACTGACAGGTCAATAACGGGGAGTCTACTTCCCGCTGACTGTCTTAGGCCTTCTTTACCTTCCTTTCTCCTCTAAATGGTGTTGTCCTAAGAGACCAGCTTCAGTGCAGCTCAAAGGCCTCACTGTCATTACCAAACCCCCAAACTTCAATGGTTCCAATTTCCAGCTCCAGAGCCAGCCTAGGCATCAAGGCTTTGTAAAATCTCACTTAACCTTATAAATAATATATATCATTCCAAGTAAAAAGAAATAAAGCTAATATTGTCTTCTCATTAGCCCCAGAACACGGAACATACCTTACTAATGCCCACCTCTTTGCTTTGGCCATGCTTCCTTCCCTCCCAGCCCTTGTTCTCCCCTACAAGAATATCTTCTCTTTTCTGCTTCTTAGTGGTTCCATTCTCAGTATCTTAAACTCATTTTCTACGAAGTTTTCCCAGGTGGTTACAGCCTCTTTCCAAAATCCTAGAGATTTTATTTGTTGTTGTATTTATCTACGATCTTAATCATACATTAATAACTTATTAGATCAATATTTATTAAACATCTAGTATATACCAGGTACTGTTCTATGTATGAGATGAGATAGTAAACAAGACACACAAGTACCTTGTGAAGGTACCAATCTACCTAGTTTCAATATATCTTCTGCATGTTTTTCCATCTCTCAGTGAGGTTATAAAATGTGGTGCCAGCCATAGAGTACCACCACGTGATACTTTTATTAGCTCATATAGAATCTAGTTCAATACATAGCTGATTGAATGACTAAAGACTGGCACTGCAACAGATCAATGTTGCCTGTGCCACTCACACTTCCTGTCCCACTATCCCCACAACCCTTCACCTTATCATCTAACCCTCAAGTTCGTATAATTACATCAACTGAGGTTACAAGAAGCATTCTGTCTTCTATTAGCAGAAATTATCTTCCAAATCTCCTTTTCGTTCTACCCACAAAAGTATATCCATCTTGGCTTGCTGGAGTTTCCATATTGGTGTTATTTGCACTATCTAATATGAACTAAGAGAGCAGCACGTGTGGTCTTATGGAAAAGAATGAAATGTGGAGTCAGGAGACAGCAGTTCTGGTTAAAGTCCTGCCAAATTTGAGTTGTTGAAGCTCTCTGTGCCTCTGCATTCTTAGCTGTAAAATAACAGTTGAGCAAGATTGCCTCTAATACTCCTTCTACATCTACTAGGATTCTAAGATTGCTATTCTCTTTCTCTAACTGCCCAACTAATTCTGACTTAGAGTTTTCAGTTTCAGGAATTAAAGGTGAGGTAGGGTGTTTTACATATATATTTAAGTGCTTCTAAATCTACATAAGAGCAAAGGATATGGACAGCTTGAAAAAGTTACCCCGGGTAATTCTGGTAACCTTTGCCATCCTCATCCCAACCACATTAGAGACCCCCTTGTGTACATGAAGGAGAGGCTGTAAAGGAAACATTCTTAAAATAAACTTTGAGTGTTATTGACTTTCATCATATGTTTAAATAAAACTCATCTGTGCGAACAACCAGAGACTTAGGGGAAAAAAAAATCCAGAAAATAAATAGCTGCCTGGCATCTGTAGGGAAGTGTTTAAAGCATATAATTAAAATGCCAACTGTGTTCTCAGATAAACTGATTTTTCCCTTGAAAAAAAGTTAATATGCAGTTTCACAATACAATTAGGGGTCCTATTCATTTAAAAAAAAATACTTAATTTTGAGAGTGGTTCAAGGAAATGGTTCCAGTATCAGTAAACAGATCTTGAGAGGGAAATTTTTATTATCAGGAGGGAGCATCTCCTCACTGATTTATTTCATTTTATATTCTGCAGAGTAGTCTTGAAGACTTTGAAAGCATTGTTTTTGCCATGTGTAAGTGATAAAAACCACAGATTATGACTCAGAATGAAAGAAAAGAATATAAATTTACAGCAAAATAGATAAGTTCCTGATTTCATACCTTTTCCTGTCAATTTTATTATTTTCTGCCTTTCCTATTGTTCATATTCTTCTTAATGTCCTAAGTTTCTAAATCTAATCAACTTTCTACACTCATAAAGTAAAAAAAGTAGAAACAAATAAACCAATAATTAATGCATACTTATTAGAATTTGTGCTAGGCACTTTCCCTTACAGAATCTCCAATAACAGATCAACCAAATGTTATTTGTATTACATTTTGTGATTCCTTTGGGTAACAGTATTTTACAGTAGATTTGTCCCTTTAATAATTTGCTAAGTATTCCTAAATATGTGTCACAGAATTAGGAGATAGGCAATCTAAGATTAAATATTGATCATAAATAAGCCACAAAGTAAATAATCCATAGTAACATTTTCCTTGAAATTATAAGATCTATGTTACCTTATCCAATAATGGTGCTACTTTCACATTGAAATAATCACTGACTTCATTCTAAATCCATATTAGATGCTTCAGCACCTGTACCTCCCCATTCAGAGTCTTTACTATATAATAACTATATAATTACTGCTGTACTTGCCCATATTTTATCTACAGTCTAAATGTCCATTTTATGCTGCTATAGCAGAATACCCAAAACTGGGTAATTTATAAAGAACAGATTTTGATTTCTTACAGCTCTGGAGGCTGGGAAGTCCAAGATCAAGGGGCCCACATCTGGTGAAGACCTTCATGCTGTGTCATCCCACAGTAAAAGGTGAAAGGGCAAGATAGTAAACATGACATGGAGAGAAAAGAGGCCCAAACTCATCATTTTATCAGAGCCAACTCCTGTAATAACTAACCCACTCCCACAATAAATAACTCACTCCCACAATAACGACATTAATCCATTTATGAAGGCAGAGCCCTTATGACCTCATCACCTATTAAAAGTCCCAGCTTTCAACACTGTTGCCTTGGGGATTAGGTTTCCAACACATGAACTTTTGGAGACACATTCAAACTGTGGCTATATTCTAGATTCTTAACATCTCAAGGGAGCAGAGAGTGTTTCCAGGGCCAAGCACTATGTCATCAACATGAGAGGAATATAACAAATATATATTAACTGAATGTATAAACAAACTCTAAAAGAATCTTTCATAGCTTTGATTTTAGTGAATGCTATATTTTTTATTTGTTTTTTGTGAATGCTATATCATTTAAATATTGCTTTACACAGCCATCTCAGTTAGTCAAAGGTATGTTTTTCTTGTATTTACACAAAACAAGTGTTTTGGTTTTTTCTCTAACATTTAAGATTATATTTTTTTTTAAAAAAACCTAGATCACAGATGTAAAAATATTCAGAGGGAGGAACAGAGGAAAAGGAGAGAAAGCCTGAGTCTGGTAATGAAGAAATGAAACTTCTAAGCCTTAATTTTTTGAAAAGACAAATAAATATATTTTCTCAAGTTTTCTTGAAGTTTTTCTAGGACTTCATATGCAAACTTTCCACCAATTACAAAAAGACATTAGCACAGTCCCTGAAACGGAGCCAAAATGCAAAGTCCTTTCTGACCTCAGGGTCTTTGAACATTCTAGCTTCTACCAGGATATCTAGCTTCCCCAGTATACACTTGATTAGCTGTTTTATAGACTTCAAGTCTTAGCAAAAATATGGCTCCTCAGAGAGGAGAAACATCTGAATGTCCTCTCTTTATATACCATTGGAATCTCCACATGGCTTCTCCATGTCTCCAGCATGATGTCTACAGGCATACAAGGTATGTGTCCAAAGTGATAGAGAGCCAGGTGGAAGCAAGAGTGGTGACATAATTTGTAAAGCCCAGTGGAAACTGAAAATACAAAGTCCCTTGTCCAAAAATACCAAGAATTTCAAAACAATAACAGTAGAGCATTCAACCAATGTGAGGCCCTTCTGAGTGCAGGACCCTGTGTAATTGCACAAATCCCATGCTCATGAAGCTGGCCCTAGGTGGAATGTATCTTAGGATCTAGCATCGCTTTGTATCATTTGTGATGCATTCTGTTGATTAAGGCAGTCATAAAGACCCACCCAAATTCAAAAGAAAGGGAAATAAATTCACCTCTTGTTGGGTGTGGCTATGATCCGGAAGAGCATGTAGGGTCAGAAATACTGCTATGGCCATTTCTGAAAATACAGTCTACCATGTTTGCTATAAATGACTTGTTCACCTTTGGAGAACAGAAACATGTCTGATATGGTTTAGATCAATGTCACATATAATTTGTGTCATCTCCAATGTTGAAGGTGAAGCCTGGTGGGAAGTGATTGGAGCATGGGAGCAGATGTCCCCCTTGGTGCTGTTTTCATGACAGTGAGTGAGTTCTAATGAGATCTGGTTGTTTAAAAGTGTGTAGCATTTTGTTGCCATTGCTATTGGTGTTTTAGTCATTAAGTCTTTGCCCATGCCTATGTCCTGAATGGTATTGCCTAGGTTTTCTTCTAGGGTTTTTATGGTTTTAAGTCTTATGTTTAAGTCTTTAATCCATCTTGAGTTAATTTTTGTATTAGGTGTAAAGAAGGGTTTGAGTTTCAGTTTTCTGCATATGGCTAGCCAGTTTTCCCAGCACCTTTTATTAAATAGGGAATCCTTTCCCCATTGCTTGTTTTTGTCAGGTTTGTCAAAGATCAGATGGTTGTAGGTGTGTAGCATTATTTCTGAGGCCTCTGTTCTGTTCCATTGATCTATATATCTGTTTGGGTACCAGTATCATGCTGTTTTGGTTACTGTAGCCTTGTAGTATAGTTTGAAGTCAGGTAGCATGATGCCTCCAGCTTTGTTCTTTTTGCTTAGGATTGTCTTGGCTATGTGAACTCTTTTGGTTCCACATGAAATTTAAAGTAGTTTTTTCTAATTCTGTGAAGAAAATAAATGGTAACTTGATGGGGATAGCATTGAATCTATAAATTACTTTGGGCAGTATGGCCATTTTCACGATATTGATTCTCCCTATCCATGAGAATGGAATGTTTTTCCATTTTTTGGTGTCCTCTCTTTTTTCCTTGAGCAGTGATTTGTAGTTCTCCTTGAATAGGTCCTTAACATCCCTTGTAAGTTGTATTCCTAGGTATTTTATTCTCTTTGTAGCAATTGTGAATGGGAATTTGCTCATGATTTGGCTCTCTGCTTGTCTATTATTGGTGGATAGGAATGCTTGTGATTTCTGCACATTGATTTTGTACCCTGAGACTTTGCTAAAGTTGCTTATCAGCTTAAGGAGATTTAACTAAAGAGCTTCTGCACAGCAAAAAAATCTATCATCAGAGTGAACAGGCAACCTACAGAATGGAAGAAGATTTTTTCAATATATTCATCTGACAAAGGACTAATACCCAAAATCTACAAAAAACTTAAACAAATTTACAGGAAATAAACAACCCCATCAAAGAGTGGGCAAAGGATACGAACAGACAATTCTCAAAAGAGGACATTTATATGGTAAACAAACATGTGAAAAGGAGCCCATCATCACTGGTCATTAGAGAAATGCAAATCAAAACCACAATGAGATACCATCTCACACTAGATCGAATGGCAATCGTTAAAAAGTCAGGAAACTAGATGCTGGAGAGGGTGTGGAGAAACAGGAACACTTTTACACTGTTAGTGGGAGTGTAAATTAGTTCAACCATTGTGGAAGACAGTGTGGCAATCCCTCAAGGATCTAGAACCAGAAATACCATTTGACCTGGCAATCCTGTTACTGGGTATATACCCAAAGGATTATAAATCATTCTACTGTAAAGACACATGCACACATATGTTTATTGTGGCACTGTTCACAATAGCAAAGACTTGGAACCAACCCAAATGCCTATCAATGATAGACTGGATAAAGAAAATATAGTACATATACACCATGGAATACTATGCAGCCATAAAAAAGGATGAGTTCACGTCCTTTGCAGGGACATGGATGAAACTGGAAACCATCATTCTCAGCAAACTAACACAGGAACAGAAAACCAAACACCACATGTTCTCACTCATAAGTGGAAGTTGAACAATGAGAACACATGGACACTGGGAGGGGAACATCACACACCAGGGCCTGTTGGAGGGTAGGGTGCCAGGGGAGGGATAGCCTTAGGAGAAATACCTAATGTAGATGATGGGTTAATGGGTGCAGCAAACCACCATGGCACACGTAAACCTATGTAACAAACCTGCACGTTCTGCACATGTATCCCCGAACTTAAAGTATAATAAAATTAAATAAATAAATAATATTTAAAGAGTAAAAGAAAAAAAGTGTGTGGCACCTCCCCATCTCTCTTCCTTCTGACCCAGCCTTGTGAAGTACTGGCTTCCCCTTCCCCTTCCACGACGATTGTAATTTTCCTGAGGCCCCCCAAGAAGCTAAGCAGATGCCAGCCTCGTGCGTCCTGTACAGCCTGTGGAATCATGAGCCAATTAAACCTCTTTTCTTGATAATGTACCCAGCCTCAGTTATTTCTTCATAGCAATGAGAGAATGGACTGATAATATCAAACTTGGAAAACTCATACTGATAACTGTAATAGCTACCACATATTAGGAAACTTTCTCTAGGTGGGGTACTGATTGAGCGCTTCAGAAAGATCATCTCATTTAATCCTCATGACTCCCCATTTAGTAGGTACAGTGCAGATACTATTATTCCTATCATAGAACTGATGTTCTTAATGTCTATCCTTACCATTGGACTTGATTTAGGACTGATGTTAAGAGCTTTTATAACTGTTAAGTGTTGTTGAAGTAAATTTCCCAAGACATAAGTCCTGATGGGACTGTACTCTTCCCTGGTTTGTTACAACATGTCTCTCTCTCTATATATATATATATATACACACACACACACATATTTATATTATATATGTTATTATATATTATATGAATCTATATTCATATATAAAATAAGTTGTCTATTCTCTCTCTCTCTCTCTCTATATATATATATATAAAATAAGTTGTCTTAATAGCTCACAATTTCCCTTCCATTTCCCTTTCTTTGGTGACTTGGTGACTCCCCATACCTCATACCTCCATCCTCCAGCACCCATAACCACGTGACTAATTCCAGTACCCTAGCTATAAGAGACAAAACTGGGCCAAAGTTTCACCCCTCAAATGGGAGGTAGGAGAAAGAGAAACAGAGACAGATGCCAAAGATCAGAGGATTTTTGGCCAGGCATGGTGGCTCATGCCTATAATTTTTTTTTTTTATTTTGAGACAGAGTCTCACTCTGCTGCCCAGGCTGGAGTGCAGTGGCGTGATCCTGCCTCACTGCAACTTCCGCCTCCCAGGTTCCAGCAATTCTGCCTCAGCCTCCCAAGTAGCTGGGACTACAGGCACGTGCCACGCATCCCCGGCTAATTTTTGCATTTTTTAGTAGAAACGGGGTTTCACCATTTTGGCCAGGCTGGTCTCAAACTCCTGACCTCGTGATCTGCCTGCCTTAGCCTCCCAAAGTACTGGGATTACAATGCCTGTAATCTTAGCACTTTGGGAGACTGCAGACAGGAGGATCACTTGAGGCCAGGAGTTCAAGACCAACCTGTCTCAAAAAAAAGTAATAGGCAGGTATGGTGGTGCACACCTATAATTCTAGCTATTAGGGAGATTGATATAGGAGGATCAGTCTACGAATTTGAGCTGCAATCAGCTATGAGTTATGTTTGCACCACTACACTCCAACCCCCACATCAAAGTAAAGCCCTGCCTCTTAAAAAATATCAGTTGTTCAGCTGGACCTGAAATAATAAAACTGTGCACTGTAAGAAACTCTATTTCCCATCCTGTATTCTAAGAACAATAGAACATAGGTGTATAGAAAGGGAAAAAAACATGGTTAGAAAGCAGCAAAATGTGCAAGAGAAAGATGGTGCTAACAATTTTCAGCTAAGATTATCAGTTTTCTCAGTCTATTCCTGAGGTCTAACTATATCTCTGATCTTGAGATTCTTGTGTGTCACCAGGATATACTTCCATGTTTTGCTCTTGTTGGCTTAAGTACTTCTCCGTTATTGCTAGCAAAATAATCCTACCACCTATAGGTAAAATAACAGCTTTCCTCAATTAATAGAGAGTAAATTCTAGGAATAGATAATGTGCTTCCTAAATAAAAGAAAAGAAAGTCATCTTTCTTTAAAGGCTCTGTAAATTACTGAGGCAAAACCAAGTTACCACTTACCTTTAAGCAATAACTAAAAGTCAAAAGACTATGTATCAACAGTTAGATGAAGTAGATACTTTGTAATCACTATTAGGAATAAATTTAAAATCACAGCCAAGTCAATCTAAGTTGTTTCCGTCTGCCTTCAGGATTGTAAAACAAAAACCTTTACCTCTGCAGAAGAGATTTTCCTCCAGTCTCTGCAGCCCATTTTGAGGTGAGCTGTGAAAATGATTTATACATTTTGTAGATATCTCCCAGTTTTTAAAAAGAAGAACATTTGGTGAAATGTGCTTCTCCACCCTCCCCTAGCATACTCGCTTTAATTACTGATTCATTATCCAATTCTACATATATTTCATGGTAGCTTTGGCATCACTGGAGAAGCACTTCAGCATGTGTCAACGCAACTTCCTCCAGGTTCTGTGCAAAGGGAGAGTAACAGGAAGAGCTCTACTCCTGTCTGAAGAGGCTTGCTTTCCTTCTCTCATTCTTTGCATACCCTGGGCCTCCAGCTTCTTCATTTGGGGAACCATTTCCCAAGCCTGCAGTTTAGAGTGGAGGGGATGGGAGGAGGGGCTCAGATTCTGGTGAACAGCTGGGGCCCATCACTTCTCATTGCAGGTCTTGGGGAGATGTGGTTGACAGAGGGATGCACAGAGCCTGTCCTAGTTAATGACTTCACCATTCTCCATCATTATCCCCATCATTAGGAAATTAGGAGGACAGAAGGTATTTACTGTAAACCTGCCACCTCCCAAGGAGAGATAAATAGAAACTGATAAATGGGCTCTTCTGGTGCTGTTCGTCTATTAACCTTCTGCTTCCCAGCTCCGGCATATGCAGGCCATCCTGCCATTAATATCCAGTAATTGGCATGGCAGCAGGCAATACAATCATACCTTTACTGTGAGTGTTCCCTCCGTGTGGTGTGCCTGTGCAAGCACACAATTATGCTCATAATGAAGCTTTGCTAAACAGTCCGGTTGAAAGACATTAGGCAGTTGTTCTCCAGCTATAACACCAGCCTCCCACAGTCATTCAATGCTTAACCCTTCACTAGCCTGGGTATGAGCTGCCATTGCTAATCTTTCTGCTGTCTTTGCACACATTATACTCTTTCCCTTAAAGGTAGATACATTTTGTTAACAGCTTCTCTTTCTTAACTCTGTGTTCCTTGGGAGCAAAGTCATGTATTGCCAGATTATGAATGCTTTGAAATCACTTCACCTGGCTGACTGACTGGCATGAGGGAAGAGTGGAATTTTGTCTGAGTTAGGGCCACTGGTGGCCACCTGGGGCTATTTGTCACCAGTTGAGAGCCAAGCTGTTTAGCAGTGTTCCCCAAGGAGATTTTGTATTCTTTATCACATTTCTAGACAAACAGGGAGTGAAAGAGTGTATCTCATCAAGCGGATTTTCTATGTGATAACAGAGGAGACAGGAAGGTAATAACCTTGGTGTCTTTTCTTAGAAAGACACCGTCCTCGATGTTCATCTGCTCAAAATACTTCGGAATTTTGAAGGAGCATGAATCCCAGGAGATCCTGAAAGAGTTCACAGAAAACCAAGACCCACAAAGAAAGCCACTTCATTCTGTTACCCATCTGCTCACACCGTGGCTGCAAAATGAACATTTGGTCTCTGCTTCCCTGACCTATTTCTCCCCCAGTTAAATTCCTGTGTTTACTATGAAGACTTTACAATAGTGATTGCAGTGGGCAGGCTGTTGCACAGGATGAAATATGAAAAACCAAGATGAATAATTTCTTAAAAGCGCAGGATGGGTTCTATGAAATGAATCAACCTGGTCCTAAACATGGCCCTAAAAAAAAAAAAAAAAAAATACAGTAGCAAGAGGGAGGTGAGGTTGGGGAAAGGTAATATCAGCAAAGAGATAAAAGCAATAAAAAGACTGAGAAGAAAATGACATGACAACCTTATTACTGGTGTTCAGGAACCATAGCCTCTCTGTCAGAAAAATACCAGATCACCCATTTGAGAACTTCATAAAACTAAATGATCAATAGATTATAGCTCTGGCCCTCCTTCCACACGGCATAAAACAAATAATAATATCTCCAATAAATATAACAAATAGGGTAATCTTTCCTATCTTGCAGACCCCTGACAGAATGTGCTACAGGATCTTTTCATTGTGTCTTCAGGAGGATACTAAGCAGCCTGCCAGACTCCCAGTCAAGCACAGCCTCTCCAGCTGTCTTCCAGGCATCCACCTTTAAATACAGAATCTGGATGTATTTAATGGCCTTGCACTCCTGGAAGCTTTGATTCTGCAGAAATACCTGGGAACAAACCTTGTGTCAGTCAGCATTCTATTAACTAAAATTTCCAAGTACTGATACCAGCACACACCCCTAGCACAATGCTAATGTTTGTAGTAATGACCCAGTGACAGGCTAAGAAATTGATGTCAATTCTGCCTCTTCTTCACCATTCCTTACTTCTCTCTGCTTTATTTATTTTTTCATTTTTTAACCCTCCCCACAGCCCCACAGTTCTCATGGAGGAAAGGGCCTGCTTTATGTTTTTACAAAGCCCTTTCACATGATCTCTTCTAGTTCACAGCAAAGCCTCATGCAGTAGTCAAGAGATGACATTAGAATCCCTATTATACAATTGCGGAAATGCACATTCAGGAAGGGTAAGTGACTTTCTCAGTTCACATAGCTAGGACCCAAGTCTTCTTTTCTTCTCAGGGCTGCTGTGCTGCCAACTTTAAAAGACACCATTCCCGTTGTATTCTGTATGAACAGCACTCCTGAATTTGGGCAACACAGATGTCCTGAAAATCAACAATATGGTGGAAATAAGAGGGGCTTTGGAATCAGAGACTTAGTTTTACCACTTATACTAGCTGCATTACTCTAAATAATGTTTAAATTTCTCTGAAGTTTGTTTCCCTATCTGTAAGATGCGATGATGGTAATGAGAGTTCCTACTTCATAAATATAACACATATATTGTTAGTATATAATAATATATGAAAAATACTTCCTAGAGTATTTACTTCTATTTATCTTTCCCTTTCCTATTACGGACACTACCATGTTGCCTCTTTAGTCTAAGAAAAGCTTAATGGAGATACATTTTGCAGTATTCCAGCTCTTTGGATATCAGTAGACTATGTAACATAATGCTGGCTCTCCTTTAAAATAGATTAAGATTAACCAGAATTCCCATGCCATGTCAGATTAATATAACCTCAAATTGACTCAGTTAAGAAACAACACTTTTTTTCTTTTGTAAAATGTATAACATACACAAAGGTGTCATAGGCTCTGACTAAAGGATTAGTTATAATCATGGGATTTTGTGGACAGCATAAAATAAAAATACACCATAAGATCATTTACAATTCTTCTGCCATTCTCACCACAAAAATTTCTCTCTAATTCACTCCTCTTTAGTACTCACTAATCACCATGAGTGCAGTTGGGTGACTCTTTCAGGTATATCCTTTTTATCCAGCTCTCTTCTTCCATGTCAAGAGGCTCATCAATCTCAATTTTAAGCACTGACAATTCTAAGACCCCCAGTTATTTTAATTAGGCAGAACTATTTAGTTCTCTGGGATTCAACACTTACCTTTCAGATCATGCTCAAGCTCTCTTCACTTAGGCAGGATACTACCTTTCCCAACCTAGAAGCTTTTGGAAATACATGGGAATATGTACTGGTTATCACAATGACAGGGGCCAAGTTCAGCAAGATGGCAGGATACAAGAGCAATATACAAAAATAAGTTATCTTTCTACATACTAGCAATAAACATTGCAAAAATAAAATAAATAATTCCACTTATAGCATTAAAATAATAAAATATTTAGAAATAAGTATCTCAAAGAAGTGCAATACATGTATACTAAAAACTACAAGACACTGTGGAATGAAATTAAAGAATAACTAAGTAGGTCAGGTGTGGTGGCTCATGCCTCTAATCGCAGCACTTTGGGAGGCTGAGGTGGGCAAATCACAAGGTCAGGAGTTTGAAACCAGCCTGGCCAATATGGTGAAACCCTGTCTCTACTAAAAATACAAAAATTAGCCAGGGGTGGTGGCACATGCCTGTGGTCCCAGCTACTTGGGAGGCTGAGGCAGAAGAATCGCTTGAACCCGGAAGGCAGAGGTTGCAGTGAGCCGAGATCGTGCCACTGCACTCCAGCCTGGGTGACAGAGTGAGACTCCCATCTCAGAAAAAAAAAATAAGTAAGTAGAAAGAACTAAGTAAAAGGAAAGATATCCCATGTTACATGGATTAGGAGACTCAATATTGTTAAGATGGAAATACTTCCCAACCTGGTCCACAGATTCAATGCAATCCCTATTAATATCTCAACCTTCTGTTTTGTGGATATTGACATGAAGATCGTAAAATTTACATGAAAATTTAAGGAATCCAGAATAGCAAAAAAACACACTTGGACAAAAATAAATTTGGGGGTTTCATACTTTCTGACTTCAAAATTTCCTACAAAGCTATAGTAATCAAAACAGTATGTTATTGGCACAAAGATAGTTATACAGATAATTGGAATAGAATTTAGATCCAGAAATAAACCCTTACATTTAAGATCAATAGACTTTTGACAAGGGCTCCAGGATTCTTCTGAGGCAGAAGAATTGCTTGAACCCAGGAGACAGAAGTTGCAGTGAGCCGAGATCATGCCACTGCACTCTAGCCTGGGTGACAGGGAAAGAATGGGAATGGGAAAGAATAGTTTTTTCAATAAATAATGCTGGGACAACTGAATTTGCTAAAGAAGGAAGTTGGTTACCTACTTCACAACATAGACAAAAGAAAACCCTCAAAATGAATCACGGTATAAATATAAGAGCTAAAAGTATAAAGCTCTTGGAAGAAAACCTAAATCTTTATAGTCTTGGATTAATCAATGGTCTCTTAGACATGATACCAAATACACAAACAGAAAAGAAAATAAGTAATCAGACTTAAACCCCCCAAATTTACTTAAACCCCAAATTTATTTTTTTCCAAGGGTGTTTTTTTTTTTTTTTTTTTTTTTTCTGTTCTGGATTCCTTAAATTTTCACGTAAATAATATATAAAATTAAAACTTTTATGTTTCAAAGAACATCATCAAGAAAGTGAAAAGACAGTGCACAGAATGGGGAAAAATATTTGCAAATATGTATCTGATAACAGGCTTATTGCCAAAATATATAAAGAACTCTCACAACTCAACCGTTTAAAATTTGATTTTAAAATAGGCAAAAGATTTAAATAAAATTTCTCCAAAGATATACCAACAGCTAACAGTCACATAAAAAGATACTAAAAATCATTAGTCATTATGGAAATACAAATCAAAACCACAATTAGATACAATTTCACATCTATAGTCATTGTTGTAATAAAAAAGACAGGCAATAACAAGTGTTGAGCATGTGGAGAAATTAGTACCCCATGCATTACTGGTGGTGGACAATGGTGCAGCTGCTGTGGAAAACAGTCTGACAGCTTCTCAAAAAGTTACCATATGACCTAGCAACTCTACTCTTAATAATATATCAAAAGAATTGAAAACATACGTCCATAAAAAAAGTGTACACATATGTTTATAGCAGGATTATTTATAATAGCTAAAAAGTAGAAACCACTCAGCTGGGCACGGTGGCTCATGCATGTAATCCCAACACTTTGGGAGGCCAAGGCAAGTGGATCACCTGAGGTCAGGACTTCAAGACCAGCCTGGCCAACATGGTGAAGCCCTGTCTCTCCTAGAAATACAAAAATTAGTTGGGCATGGTGGCAGGCACCTGTAATCCTACCTACTTGGGAGTCTGAGGCAGGAGAATCACTTGAAGCTGGCAGGCGGAGGTTGCAGCGAGCCAAGATTGTGCCATTGCACTCCAGCCTGGGCAACAAGAACAAAACTCTGTCAAAAAAAAAAAAAAAAAAATAGAAAGTAGAAACAACTCAAATATCTATCTAGATGAACAAAACTATCTAATAGATTAACAAAAGTTAGTATATCCATTTAATTGAATAGTATTTGGCAAAAAGAAAAAGAAAAAATGATTGACACATACTACAACATGGATGAATTTTGGAAACATTATATTAAGTGAAATAAGTCAGTCACGAAAGGACACATATTATATAGTTCCATTCATATAAAATGTCCAGAAAAGGTATATTTATACAAACAGAAAGTAGATTCATGGTTTTGAAAGAATAGAGGGAAGGATAATGGGGAGTGACTTCTAATTATTAGGTTGGTGCAAAAGTAATTGCAGTTTTTGCCATTGCTTTTGAAAATGGAGGAAACTGCAATTACTTTTCACCAACCTAATAGTATAGTGTTTCTTTGGGGGCGATTAAATGTTTTGGAAATAGATCATGGTAATTGTACAACTTTGTGAATATATGAAAAACACTGAACTGTATACTTTAAAATAGTGATGTTTACATTCTCATCAGCAGTGTAGAAGCGTCCCTCTTCACTGCATCCAAGCCAACTCTATTATTTTTTGATTTTTTAATAATGGCCATTCTTGCACGAGTGAGGTAGTATCAAATTGTGGTTTTGATTTGCATTTCCCTGATCATTGGTGATGCTGAGCATGTTTTCATGTATTTGTTGACCATTTGTACATCTTCTTTTGGGAATTGTCTATTCATGTCCTTAGCCCACTTTTTGATGGGATTGTTTGGTTTTTTTCCTTGCTAATTTGTTTGAGTTCCTTGTAGATTCTGCATATTAGTCCTTTGTCAGATGTATAGATTGCCAAGATCTTCTCCCACTCTGCGGGTTGTCTGTTTACTCTGCTGACTGTTCCTTTTGCAGTACGGAAGCTCTTTAGTTTAATTAAGTCCAGCCTATTTATCTTTGCTTTTCTTGCATTTGCTTTTGGGTTCTTGGTCGTGAAGCCAATGTCTAGAAGGGTTTTTTCCAATGTTGTTTTCTAGAATTTTTATGGTTTCAGGTCTTATATTTAAGTCCTTTGTCCATCTTGAGTTGACTTTTGTATTCTTTCTACATGTGACTTGCCAATTATCCGAGCACCACGTGTTGAATAGGGTGTCCTTTCCCCACTTTATGTTTTTGTTTTCTTCGTCAAGGATCAGTTGGCTGTAAGTATTTGGGTTTATTTTTGTGTTCTCTGTTCTGTTCCATTGGTCTACATGCTTCTTTTTATACCAGTACCATGCTGTTTTGGTGACTCCAGCCTTATAGCATAGTTTGAAATCAGGTAATGTGATGCCTCCAGATTTGCTCTTTTTGCTTAGTCTTGCTTTGGCTATGCAGGCTCTTTTTTGGTTCCATATGAATTTTAGGACTTTTTTTTTTAGTTCTGTGAAGAATGATGGTGGTATTTTTATGGGAATTGCAATAAATTTGTAGATTGCTTTTGGCAGTATGTTCATTTTCACAATATTGATTCTACCCATCCATGAGCATGGGATGTGTTTCAATTCGTTTGTGTTGTCTATGATTTCTTTCAGCAGTGTTTTGTCGTTTTCCTTGTAGAGGTCTTTCATGTCCTCAGTTAGGTATATTCCTAAGTTTTGGGGTGTTTTTGCACCTATTGTAAAAGGGGTTGAGTTCTTGATTTGATTCTCAGTTTGTTTGCTGTTGGTGTATAGCAGAACTACTGGTTTATGTACATTAATTTTGTATCCTGAAACTTTGCTGAATTCATTTATCAGTTCTAGGAGCTTTTTGGAGGTATAAGATCATATCATCAGCAGACAGCAAGAGTTTGACTTCTTCTTTACTGATTTGGATGCCCTAGTTTCTTTCCCTTGTGTGATTGCTCTGGCTAGGACTTCCAGTACTATGTTAAATAGAAGTGGTGAGAGTGGCCATCCTTGTCTTGTTCCACTTCTCAGAGGGAATGCTTTTAACTTTTCCCCATTCAGTATTATATTGACTATGGGTTTGTCATAGATGGCTTTTATTAGCTCGAGGTATGTCCCTTTTATGCCAATTTTGGTGAGGGTTTTGGTATATATACATATGTGTGTACACGTGTGTGTACTCGTGTGTGTATACACACATGTTCAGTGTATATACACACATATACACATGTTCAGTGACACACCATGTGTACATGTTTGTGTATAGACATACACAGAAATGGTGTATGTATGTAAGACATATATATGACATGCAGATATACAGACATGCATAGACATATATGGCATATATACACACATATACTATGTATGTATATTCCATCATATACATATATGTGTGTGTATATATATGTATATGATGGAATACCACTCAGTCATAAAAAGGAACAAATTAATCTCATTGGCAGCAACCTGGATGGAACTGGAGACTAATATTCCAAGTTAAGTAACTCAAGAATGGAAAACCAAACATTGTATGCTCTCACTCATAAGTGGGAGCTAAGCTATGAGGGTGCAAAGGCATCAGAATGATACAATGGACTTTGAGGGCTTAGGGGAAAAGGTGGGAGGTGGTGAGTAATAAAAGACTGCAAACTGGGTTCAGTGTATACTGCTTGGGTAATGGGTGCAACAAAATCTCACAAATCACCACAAAAGAACTTACTCATATAACCAAATACCAACTGTTCCCCAAAAACCTATGGAAATAAAAAATAAAAAACAATAAAATGGTGATGTTTATGGTGTGTGACATATTTCAATATAACTGTCATATTTAAAAAAAATAGGAATCTACTACTGTCAATTTAGCCAGGGATCATGTACACTAGACATTCTGAAATGTCGTAAGTGTCCTGTTCAATAGACTTTTTAAAATGAAACACTATTGGTATTTAATTCTGAGCCACTTATTTCTGAGCTAAATTCTTCTTTTTCTTCTCATTACCACAGTTGTGAAAAATCAGTAGTCTGTGGCAGAAGACATCAATTAAGAAATAAGAAGATTTGGATACAAGTCTGAGCTCAATTACCAGAAGCTCAGGCAAGTTATTTAAGTTTCTTAGGCTTCTTTTATCATCTAACAGATGTATGATAGTGAATTTTGTGTCAAGTTATCTGGTCCACAGTGCCCAGATGTGTGGTCAAACATTATTCTGGGTGTTTGCGTGAGGGTGTTTTGGGATGAAATTAACATTTAAATTGGTGAACTCTGAGTAAAGAAGATTGCCCTTCATAATTAGAATGGGTTGCATCCAATCTATTGCAGGCCTTAACTGAACAAAAGGCTGACCTCCCTGAGCAAGGAGAATTAATTATGCCTGTAGACACAGCATAAGACCCTCTTCCTGGGTCTCCAGCCTGTTGGCCCATCCACAGATTTTAGACTTGCCAGCCTCTGTAATGGTGTGAGCCAATTACTTAAAATAAATCACTTCATATACACACACACATATATAAAAATATATATACCCCATATGAATATATATACACACACACAGACACACACACACACACATCCTATTTGTTCTATAACTTTAATATTCTGATATACAGAGTATGCCCTGTAAAGTTCTAAGGTTTTTGACATCTCCACCAATTTCAGCATATGGGTTTCAAATATACGTATGTGGGTTTTACTATAAATATACACATGTGGGTTTTACTGTAGTTTTTAAACTATACAGGTGTTAAAAACTCCAGGTGCATCCAGAGCACTTTGGAAGTTCCAACTGACCTTATCAACTCCACTGAGAAAAGATAGCCATTTGGTAATTGACTACAGAAATAACGCTTACATTGACTCACCTGCCTTGTAACTGTCCTCCAAATCTGAGAATGAAATATGTTTCCTAAAAGTCTATGTGATCAGAATAAAAAGTAGATGTTCATAGAGTTTAAGGATAGCCAGACCTACCCAGCACACCTGAAACAATAGCATGTATACAACCATTTACTTTGTCCATGAGTAAAATGAGTCTGATAACAGAGCAGGAGACGTCAGTCTTGTTCGTCATTAATCATAAACACTAAGTTCCTAGTTTTAAGATATAGTTAATTCTGTTATTTTGTAACTGACTATCCACATGTGTATTATTCAGAGCTTTTCATTTTCTTTTTATTTGGCAACATGTGTTTTTGCCATTTCACAGCTCATTTGTACTTCCACTAGCTTTGATACACTCATTACTATCTCTGGCAAAAGATTTGGTGAGAGAGGCAGTTGATACAAATGAGATTTTTAGATGATCCGCACTCTCCCTTTCTACCATGACCATGGATAATCAAGAATTCACTGTGCAAAGAGCATAGAATGCAGTTAGGCATTAGATAAGGAAAGCTTCACACATAAAATCACTAGAAATGTTTTAAAGGCAGTATCAAAAAAAAAAAAAAAAGGTGCACCCATGAAAACAAGATGATGTTTCTTGTTAATGCTGCCTGATGCCTTCTGAAATGTCTCAAGAGAAAGGATCATAAAAAATTATGGGCTGGGCGCAGTGGCTCACGCCTGTAATCCCAGCACTTTAGGAGGTCGAGGCGGGCGGATCACGAGGTCAGGAGATCGAGACCATCCTGGCTAACACGGTGAAACCCCATCTCTACTAAACATACAAAAAATTAGCCAGGTGTGGTGGCGGGCGCCTGTAGTCCCAGCTACTCAGGAGGCTGAGGCAGGAGAATGGCGCGAACCCAGGAGGCAGAGCTTGCAGTGAGCTGAGATTGTGCCACTGCACTCCAGCCTGGCTGAGAGCAAGTCTCCATCTCAAAAAACAAACAAACAAACAAACAAACAAAACATTATGACGGTAATTCCTCAACCCATTTCACAGTAGGGAAAACACCTTCATTGAGTGGTAGTATCTAAAGGATATATGTTGATTTCGTGGTGCTGTCAGCAATCATCCCATTCAAAAAGTGTGCAGTTAAAGCCTACTAAGTTTCCGACAGAGCACGAGTAGGCACTGAGGATATGAAGATGGTAAGACACAGCTCCTGCTTACATTTTAGTGGAGAGGCAGATAAGTAAGTAAATTTTTTCAGTTTAACAAGGCTAATTCTATTACAAGGGAATTCCAAAAGTGCTAGGAGAGGAGAGAGGGACATTTATTCAAGTCTGGCAAGTCAGACAAGCCTTTTGGTAAGTGGTGATGTAAAGTAGTAAGTGATGATTAGAAGTTAAATGTTTTATGAAAAAGTAAAGATAATTTTAGACAGAAATAAGAATATGAACAAAAGCATGAAGAATTAGGAGAACTTCATGTTTAGGGACAACCATAAGTAGTTCCATATCCTCTATCCTAAAGTGTGAATCATGTAGAATCAGGTAATGAGAAAAGAGACATGAACCAGTGGTGAAATTACCTTAACTAACTTTGCTAAGAAGCGTGGGCCTGATCCAGTAAATGATAAAAAGCCATTGAAGAATTTTGACTGTGAGTGCTGTGGCTAAACGGGTGTTTTAAATTGATCATTCCAGATAGATAGAGTGGGCTTTATTAGTGGGGAAGAGGATCTGAACAAGGAAAACATGTTGAAATTGTCACAAAAGCCAAGGTGGTAACATTGTAACTAAATAAAGATAGTTCAGGTAAGGATAAAGGAAAAGACTTCAGAAACATTTAGAAAGTAAATTGCCAAGACTGTTGAATAACTGAATATAGTAGAAGAGACAAAGGAAACAAAAGACTGTAACTATTTCCAAGATTCTAGAAAGTAAACATAGGACAAAAAACAGGTGGAGGACACTTGGTGTTTGATGAGTTCAGTACTGGCATGTTGAGGCCATCCAAGGAGAGAATAACAAGCATGCATCTGCACCTTCGAACATGAAGCTCAGGTAAAATTAGAGCTGATGATACACATTTGGGAGTCATCAAGATAGTCGTTCAAATTATGAGAGTGAATGAACTACCCAAGGAGACAGTGTAAAATACTGATTCTCAACACAGGCTGCACATTAGAATCAAATGAAAAGATACTTATGCCAAGGATTCCCTCAGACCACTTAAATCAGAATTTATGAGGTGCAGTCAGGATCTGGTATTATCGCATTAAGGAAAAACAAAGGCAAGCCCATGACTTTTTCTTCATCCCTATGCAGAAAACCAAAAAGAAATGGACAGAAGTGTATGAAGGAAACCAGAAGAAAAAAATAATGCTACTACTGCTGTAGTCTTAATCGCATTCACTAGAACAGGATGAATATTACATAAATATTGTTTTAAAAATAAATACTGTGATGTACTATCATTTCAGAAATCCTTGATCACCACAATAGCATCCCATTTCAAGAGCTCAAGTCCATTTTACCACTATAAAATCAATTAACTGGTTATGCTCCATTATAAATGGGTTTCCAAAAGTTTTTATTCCTTTAATCCATGGTGAAGCATATATTATTTTAAAACTAAGCAGATGTGTTCAACAATTATAAGAGGTCCAAGATAAAACTGAAGCCTTTTGTGGAAAAAATATTTTATTCCAGAGGATTTATCTGTTTAGATAAATCTTGGTTTTCTTTGTTATTCTTGAAGGGCTGCTAGTTGGGGGATGGGGCAGAACTTGAATCCATTACAGATTGAAATGTAAAATCTGATGTACACATTTATACCTGTATTTATAATAAGCAACATTCAAGGTACTAATGGCACATTTGCTCCCAAAAATTATATTATAGTTTTAATTTTTGAGGCATTGCTTTTGGATGCAACTGAAAATGTGATTATGACCTCTAACAATGGTAATTTAAGTATTAATTTCCACTCCTTCTCAGCAACTGGCAGCATCCATCAATTATACCATTAGCTTCCCAATGATTGCAGCTGCAAAAAGCAGAATTAGTGTTTAAGCTACTGTCACTCACCTGAAATTTTACAGTTCTAATTAGTGAGCCAAGAAGGCTGTCAACAACTAAATGCCAAATGATTGGCTTGGAAAAACAGCACTTCCCAACCCTTCCCCAGACTCACTCGTCCAGTGTTGTTATGTCATTTCCTCCTAGTTCAGAATTCAAACTGTCAGAAAACTCTTTACTTTTTGTTTCTGGTAATATTTCTTAACAAGTACTAATAAGACAACGGACAGACAGATCACTTAAGCCCACCTGCTGTCCATAGAAAAGTTGTTTCATACTCCTTTTTACCTTATATCTTTGCTTCTGTCAAATCTGATACTGTACTTATTATTTTACTTACATGCCAGACACTTTGCTAGATATTATACATATACAGATAGGGAGTAGGAAAAGATACTTGTTCTCAGGGAAGTTACATTTAAAATAGAGAGTTAAACACATTGACAGGCAGGTAACAAATTTAAAAATATATCAAAAGGATAGGTTCTGTGAAAATAATTAAAATAGAGTCATGTGACTGACAGTGAGTAGAAGTCTACTTTGAATGTGGTAGCTACAGAAAACCACTCTGGAGATATGTCAGCTTAGTCATGCAACATGAAATGCAGTCTATATTCGGAGCCCAAGGAAGAGTATTCTAGTAACAGTGTAAAAAGACTTTAGGGCAGGAATGAATAAAAAAACTGAATATTGAGAAAAAGAAAAAAGGCCATTGTGGACGATAGTGGGAAAGGGTGATATCAGTTTAAGATGAGGTAACAGATATGGTCAGAGGCCAGAGCAAGTAAAGCTTTGTAAACTGTGGTTTAAGGAGTTTGGATTTTATTCGAAGTATAGTAAAATGTCACTGCAGGGTTTTAATTTATGTTGTAAAAAGACAACTTCCTCTGGCTGCTGTGTAAAGAAAGGATTATAATTCTTGAGAAATTCTTACACATTAACAGTGAGAACATGAACAACAATGCCCATAGAAATATTGGTTATAATAGCAAAAACTGAAATAATAGAATGAAAAATCAATTTTGTGACAGTCTTAAAACAGACTACTATATGGTCATTTAAATTACAACTACGGTGGAACAACATATGAATATAAAGCAAAAATAACTATGATTGGAAAAGAAATTGAAGAATAATATATACAGGATGATTCCACTTAAATAAAATTGAAAACCATATATAAACTAAACAATATCTATTTTAAGATATACACATATATAGTGAAAAAGTAAATCAGTGTAAATTGTGGACATATCCTAGGATGACCCTCAAGGAGTCACACTATTGTATAGTCTGCTTCCTTGCAGTGTGGGCTTCTAACCAATAGATTATTGCAAAGGCGGTGGAATGTCATTCTTCTGTATTCACAGACAGAAGTGAAACATTATCTTACTGACCCTGAAGTAAGTTGACATGTTGTGATGTTGTAAGTCTATGGCAAAACCTATGTGGCAAAGGACTCTCAAGAGCTGGAAGTGTCCCCAAGCCAATGACTGGTAAGAAAACAGAAACCTAAATCCTATAACCACATGAAGAGGAATTCTGCTAACAACCTATGGTATCTGGAATTAGATCTTTCCCTGGTTATGCCTTTGATGAGAACACAGCTCAGCCAATCTTAATCTTAATTGCAGCCTTGTCAAGCTGTGAACAGAGGACCCAGCTAAGCCATGCCCATACCCCTGACACACATAAACTGTGAGATAATATGTGTATGTTGTTTTAAGCTACTAAGCTTGTGATAATTTGTTACATAGTAATAGTAAACTAATTCTGAAATAATAGACACAAAATTTGGAGTAATTAATACCTCTGGGGGAAGGAGATGTAATTAATGGCATCACAGTGTGGACTTCAAAGTTGTTGTTAATATGTGCTTTCTTATTTTTATATCCTCATATTTTCTCTTGCAAAGAATATGTTGTTAGATATTTTAAAGAAAATCTTACAGTCTCTCACTTTAATTGACTAGATGATTTATCCATTTATATGTATTCGCAATTTCTATTATTTTAGGAGCCTAAATATATACCATCCATTTAAAAGTATTTTTTCCATTTTTTTATACCTTTCCTTGCATTTCTTTTCTTCATTTAATTCTTTCTATTGGCATAAATTTAGTGTTCTTATTTATTTATTATTTTTTTTTTTTTTTTTTTTTTTTTTGAGACGGAGTCTCCGGCTGCTGTCGCACCAGGCTGGAGTGGCAGTGGCCCTGGTCTCAGGCTCACCTGCAAGCTCCACCTCCCGGGTTTACGCCATTCTCCCCTGCCTCAGCCTGCCCCGAGTAAGGCTGGGACTACAGGCGCGGCGCCACCTCACCCGGCTAATTTTTGTTATTTTAAGTAAGAGACGGGGTTTCAGCCGTGTTAGCCAGGAGGGTCTCGATCTCGCTGACGCGCTGTGATCCCGCCCGTCTCGGCCTCCCAAAGTGCTGGGGATTCACAGGCCCCCTTGAGCCCACGCGCCCCCGGGCCTCTATTGGCATAAATTTAGTGTTCTTATTATGTTTATTAATATTTTCTCCATTTGTTCTTATAATAGACTCAAGACCCATTTAAATTGCTTTGCCTAATGAAACAAGTACTACAGCATTCTGGCATATTCCTATGTACTCCTCTTGTCTATTACGTTAATTTTGTCTGTAATTTTATTTTGAGTTCTAAAATTTCCCCAGAGCTGAGGGAGGAATCCAGCTGCCTATGCTGGTTTACCATTTTGTTAGGATAAGAAATGTTTCATTGTAATACTTAGTTGTCTATTTCTTCAGCTATTTGGCAGGCACATAATTGTTTTATCAGTCTTTAAGTGTCACATGTATATCATAGTAATTTGTATGAATCATTTATTTCATTAATATTTTAAATAAAAAAGTATCTGGCACAATTGGTTTTTAATAAATATTAGTAAATTTAAAAGTGGAATACCAAGAACTGAATAATTATTCTCTTGATCACTATTTCACAACTGCTCTGGTGACACCAACAAAGTTTAGAAATTATTCCAATAGGTAAGAAAGATCTTGTCCAGCCTTTCCTTTTTATCTAGAATCAGTGAGGTTGCTATCACATCTACTTTCTTGAATCATTGATGCCATTCTGTTATTAGTTTATGAAACATGAGTCTGCTTATTCCAAGCACTTTCAGCTGCTTCAGGTATATTGCTTTTAATTGAGCACCTGTTCTATGCAAGCCATTGTGGTTATTAATGTGCAGGATATGAAAAAATGATTTGGCAGAACCCACAATGAGCTTCTCTTCTAGTAACAGGAAATGGATATGCTCACAAATAATCATAATAGAAGGTTAATGTGACAAATGCAAAAGAAGGATATAAATAGATTAATGGAAAAAGAGAAGAGAAGGCTTTATAAAAGATGTTTAGGCTGGGCCTTTGAAGAGGGGTAGAATGCGAACTCCATGAATAAATGTGTTCTTTTTTCTTACCTCTGAGCCGTCATAAACACTATTTTAAGTACATATACACTCTTAAGTGTCCGTGTAGCCTAGCTAATTGACACTTTTCCTTAGGTTCTCAGCTTTGTTGTATTGTCTTTCAGGAATCCTTGCAGCTCCCCATGCTCACTTTCCTGAGCTTGAATTAAGTGCTTTTTCCATGTATGCCCCCAAAACCCTAGTAAGTAAACTTTGCTGTAACTTTTAGCATAGTCTGTAGTAATTACAATAAAATTGAGAAGTTCCTGTGTCTGCCAAAAATGTTAGCAGAGGTTTGCAGACATCTATTTGGATTAATTATTTGTATTGAGGGACAGAGACCTGTGAGAAGAAATGTTTTATCAGAGCCAAAAAAAGAGAGAGGGAAATGGAGAAAAGAACATGCATCTCTTCTCCAGCTTTACCCCAGGAGCTGGATTGGACAGTACTTTGTGAGACCTGGGGCATAAGTAGTGAGGCTTGGTAGTTCAGGTTACAAAGCACAACTTAAAGGTAAGGCTCAGGGCATTTTCACATTCTGCTGAAAACAGCATGTTACACATGGTGCCCTGAGGAATTTGCAGGGTTTGGAATACAGGACATTGAAGAGTGGGAAGGGCAACATACATGCAGAGGCACCACTAACAGTCAGAAGTGCCTTTGCGGGAGCTCAAAAAAGAAAATCGAAGGATTCCGTGAGCATATATGAGGTTTCCTTGGGAATTCCTGAGTAACTCCGGAAGATTACAAGGAAAACTGATATTCACAACTTAGGAAGGTCTGAGGCAATAATTTCCAACATTAAGGTTAATATAAATTTATCTACATCTAAGAGATAGTGAAGCCTAGAGATTTTTGTAGGATTATTTCTATATCTCTACTTCCTTAATTGGATTGTGATTTCCTGGGAGGAGAGACTGTGCCTGGTTTACTGTGGGGTTGCTAGAATTTGGCACAGTGTCTAAAACATATATATTCATTTAATAATTACTGCCTAAATGAATCATAGATGGCATTAGAACTGAAAATTCAGTACTCTTTACCTGAATTAGTATTGAATTGACTCCTGATTTCCTTTATAAAATATTTGTAACTGGGCCTTTGAAAAAGTGTAGAATTTGTGCTTCTTAAATATGTGTGTTTTTCTCTCTCACCTCTATGCTTTCATAAACATTATTTTAGTGGATATACACTCTTGCATCTTCTTAGCCTAGCTGATTTTTCACTTATTCTAGAGGTTCACAGGCATCTATTTGCATGAATTATTTGTATTGGGAAAAAAGACCTGTTTTGCATGGGTAACTCACTTTCACATGTGTGAATAAAAACAAAGTTGCAAGCAGATTAAAGATAGTAAGTGAACTTTCAAACATTCTCCTCAGTCTGTTTCTAACAACATCCATTAAAATACAGTGTTATCTGGTAAGAACAGATGGGTTTTCAAACAAATATAATCAATTTCTAATTTGGTTAATGCTGAATGACAAAGTTTTGAAATTGTATATAAAGGGTTTTCTCTGTAATTCCCCCAAACAATACTATTTGGGAGTGAGTCTCTATTCAGTGAATATTATCTCCTTACATTTAAACTACAGCACATGTGAACACTTCTACACATACCATATGCTGCATTAGATGTTACATAAATAACAAGGTACATTCAGAGCATCATGCAGGTACAGAGGCTGGCATGTCTGAGGTAACATTTTCATTTACAAGACTGAATCTGTGTGTTGTGGTCAGAAATCAAAGCTAATGTCAAAGCCTTCCTATAAAAACAAGATTTTTCATAGTGATGAGAGAATTTATAGCAACCAAACTGATTCATTAATTTACTAGACAGTGTGTCATTAAATAGTATGTATAGACTGTGAAGCACAAGAGAACTACACTCTTGCACAGGCTTTCATGAGCTTATGTGCTTCTGCTGCAGAGCTGCCTATGGGCTATTGGGGCTCCTGGATGGTCTAGCCATATGTCTTCCCAGGAGTATATTTAAAGATTTATGCAAAAATCTTTGTGGCACCAATAACAAGCTGGATTCTTGCACTTCCACTGTCAAAAAAAAAAAAAAAAAAAAAAAAAAAAAAAAGCAGCAAGCTGTGAATGTAGCAATAGATGTTTGGTTTGGCAATGCAATGAGAACCAAATGCCCCAAAATGACATTTCTTTACTATTGGGGAAAAAGTATCTTTGCTTAAAATGAAATAAAACTTTTCCCATGTAAAATATATGTATATAATAGAACTTAAATTAGTTTATGGGAATAATAGAATTCCTGACACTTTCAGCTAGAGTTGGGTGTCTGATCATTTTATAGAAAAGTAAGATATTCTATGTGTATCTCCTCCATCCCCTGACAATCTATGAGACACCCTTGCTTTGACAGGCTCCCAACTAGAGAGTCAAAATATTAAGAAACCATTTATAAAGGGAGGTGACTCATCTGAAAATATTTGCATTACACTTCCCACTGAGCAAGAAGCTTAAGGAAGGATTCCAGTAACTTAGAAATAACAATACTTTGGAGAAAGCCAAAGTAGAGTTTAAGGAGAACTCAACTTGTCTGTAAAGGCAAATACCGCACAATTTGATTCCTACAGACTGCTTAAAATATGTATGTCCATATTTTCCTTATAGTAAGGTGTAATGCTTGGATGAAGGAAACTTTCCATTTATCTTTGTTTTCCATCATACATTTTCCTCATCTAAAGTTTACAGGAATTCAAATCAGCACTCTTTGGGGGCACCTTTCATTTTTCTAACATCATATGAGAGTCTTAAAACGTAGGTGTATCCGAGAGAAGACTCTCAGTCTCAACTTTACTTTTCTTCATATGGTGACTCTGTGCCTTGTTCAGACTGGTTTTTCACTATCCACCCAATTTTTGTTTCTGTCTGCGGTGTTCTCACTTGCTTAGCTTTCTTGCTAGGACAACATGATCCTTATGTCAGTCATGGCAGATGGCTTTTGCTGGTGGCATCATTTTTTTTTCCTCAAAGCCCAGTACTTAAGAGACATCATTTCCTATTTTCCCACAATAATTCCATGGAATAGATGTTCTAACATTTCTGAGATGCTGTGTTCCAAGGGACTTGATCCATGTGCTTGTCCCATATGGAACCCACAATCCTCCCTTCCATCTACCAGGCAGAGATGGCATTTATAGTTGTGTAGTGTGGAAACTGAATAATAGAACCTAGCATAGGTAGCTGGTGGAGGACTGGAATTTATCTATGCTCCACTGGCTAAGGTTGTGTCTTTGTCCTGGGCTGCATCTGCACAGAGTGAACCTTTTTCTAATTTACACGGAAACCTCGTATAGGTCAGTAAGTAATCATCCTGCCACACAGAATAACATCCTCTAGATTTAAGCCACCTTCTCATCAACCTCTTGGGTAGATTCCTTTCTTGAATAATCCATCTTTAATTCCTTTAATGGCACTGAAACATAAAAAACTATTAAGCCCTTCCTGCCATCACAGTTTCCCTACCCTTGCTAAGGAGAAGCTGGACTTCAGAAGTAAACACCTAGTTGCTATCGTAGGTGACAGAGGACAGAGAAAGAATAGAGAGTTCCTTTCAAATGAATCTAGAGTACTGAAAGAAAAAAAGACAACAATTAACTTCTTACTCTGTGCCAAACACATTATCTAATTTAATCCTCACAATAACTAAGAGATACTATAATTCACAGTTTATAAGGGAGGAAACTGAAGTATAGAGGGATTACCCACCATCCTTAAAAATCATGTACTTAGTAAATTATAGAATCTAGACTTGAACCCAAGCCTTCTACTTCCAGAGCCTGTGCAATTAACCATTAAACAATAATTCTATAACTTATTCTGTCACAAAAGTAATTTGGGAAAATTGTTTAAAAACACTGTACTTTAAACAACACAAAATAGGAGCCGAGCACAGTGGCTCACCCCTATAATACCAGCACTTTGGGAGGCTAAGGCAGGTGGAGTGCTTGAGCCCAGGAGTTCGATACCAGCCTGGGCAACATGACGAAATCCTGTCTCTACAAAAATCAGCCAGGCGTGGTGGCACATGCATGCAGTCCCAGCTACTTAGGAGGCTAAGGCGGGAGAATCGCTTGAGCCTGGGAGGTTGAGGCTGCAGTGAGCCATGATCGTGCCACTTATTATATTATCCAGCAATCACTCCTAGATATTTACCTATTTAATTTGAAAATTATGCTCACATAAAAACCTGCACAGGAATTATAGCTTTAAACTTAATTGCCAAAAGCTGGAAACAACCAAGATATCTGACAGTAGGTGAATGAATAAACAAACTGTGGTACATCCTTACCATACAATATTATTTACTGATTAAAAACAAATGAGCTGTCAAGTCACAAAATATACAGATAAATTTTAAATGCATATTTTTAACTGAAAGAAATTGGTCTGAAAAAGCTATGTGATTCCAATTATACAACATTGTGGAAAAGGCAAAATTATAAACAGTGGTTTCCAAGGATTTGTGGGGGGAGGGGCATTAAAGAGATAATATGCAAGAGATACATTAGGGCAGTGAAACTATTCTGTACGATACTGTAATGATGAATAAACACATGAACTATGCATTTGTCAAAATCCATAAAACTTGACAGCACAAAGAGTGAACCTTAACGTAGCTAAGTTTGTTTTTAAAAAAATCACTTAGATTAGGGAACCTCAGGAAGGAATGAAGACCGTGACAGGAGAGTATAACTATAATAGAAATGTATAAAACAAGCTTATTCAAGAGGGTGGGAGAAGACATACTGACCTAAGTAACTCTGGAAAAGAGTATTTCTAAGACTGAATGAAACAGAAATTGCACACAAGCAATGTACTTTGGTTGATAAAACTGTTTCTCACAGGTGTAAGAATTAATGATGCTGATACTTCTATACAAGTATGGACATGCCCCATTTTATTGCACTTCACTTTATCGTGCTTCACAGATACTATAGTTTTCACAAACTGAACGTTTTTGGTTATCCTGCATCAAACAAGTCTATCAGCACCATTTTTCCAACAGCATATGCATACTTTGTGTCACATTTTGGTAATCCTTGCAATATTTAAAACTTTTTCATTTTTTTAGTGATCTGTGATCAGTGATCTTTGAGGTCACTATCAAAAAAATTGTTTTGAGAGGCCATGAACTGCACCCATTTAAGATGGCAAACAATTTATAAATGCTTGTGTTCTGACTGCTTATTGACCAGCCATTTCCCAATCTCTTTCTCTTTTGTCTTGGGCATTTCTATTTCCTGAGACACAACATTATTTAAATTTGGCTAATTAATAACCCTACAATGACCTCTAATTGTTCAAGGAAAAGGAAGAGTCCCATACTTCTCAATTTAAATCAAAAGCTAGAAATTATTAAGCTTAGTGAGGAAGGTATGTTGAAACCTGAGATAGGCTGAAAGCTAGGCCTCTTGTGCCAATGGTTAGCTAAGTTGTGAATGCAAAGGAAAAGTTCTTGAAGAAAATTAAAAGTGCTACTCCAGTGAACACAGAAATGATAAGAAAGCAAAACAGCTCTGTTGTTGATATGGAGAAAGTTTAAGTGCTCTGTCTAGAAGATTCAACCAGGCACAACTTTTCCTTAAGCAAAAGACTAATCCAAAGCAAGGCCCTAAATCTCTTCAATTCTGTGAAGGCTGAGAGAGGCAACAAAGTTGCAGAAGAAAAGTTTGAAGCTAGCAGAGGTTGCTTTATGAGGTTCAAGAAAATACATAATCTCCATAGTAGAAAAGTGCGAGGTTAAGCAGCAAGTGCTGATATAGAGCTTGCAGCAAGTTATCCAGAAAGTCTGGCTAAGATAATTGGTGAAGGTGGCTGCACTAAAAAAACAGATTTTAATGTGGACAAAACAGCCTTCTATTGAAAGAAGATGCCATCTAGGACTTTCATAGCTAGAGAGGAGAAATCGACACCTGCTTTCAATGCTTCAAAGTACAGGATGACTCCCTTGTTAGGGGCTAATGCAGCTGGTAACTTTAAGTTGAAACCAGTGCTCATTTACCATTCCAAAAATCCTGAGCCCTTAAGAATTATGCTAAATCTACTTTACCTGTGGTCTGTAAGTGAAACAACAAAGTCTGGATTAGAGTACATCTGTTTACAGCATGGTTTACTAAATATTTTAAGCCTACTGTTGAGACCTACTGCTCAGAAAAAAAATTCCTTT
>NW_016806447.1:1260926-1274877 GCF_001698545.2 Rhinopithecus bieti
AAAAAAAAAAAAAAAAAAAAAAAAAGATTTTTTAAAAAATATTACTGCACATAACACTGCACCTGGTCACTCAAGAGTGCTAATGGAGATGTATAAGAAGATGAATGTTGTTTTCATGTCTGCTAACACAACACTCATTCTTCACCCCACTGGTCAAGAAATAATGTTGACTTCAAAATCTTATTATTTAAGAAATACATTTCAGAAAGCTTTAGCTGACAAAAGATAGTGATTATTTTAGGGGATCTCGGAAAAGTAAATTGAAAACCTTCTGGAAAGGATTCACCATTTTAGATGATATTAAGGACATTTGTGATTTATGGAAGAAGGTCAAAATATCAGTGTTAACAGGAGTTTGGAAGAAGGTGATTCCAACTCTCATAGATGGCTTTGAGGGGTTCAAAACTTCAGTGGAGGAAGGAACTGCATTCGTGATAGAAATAGCAAGAGAACTAGAATTAAAAGTAGAGCCAGAAGATATAATTGAATTGCTGAGATCTCATGATAAAACTTTAATGGAAGAGGAGTTGCTTCTTAAGAATGAGCAAAAAAAGTGATTTCTTGAGATGGAATCTACTCCTAGTAAAGATGCCTGGTGAACACTGCTAAAATGAAAACAAAGAATTTAGAATATTTCGTAAACTTAGTTGATAAAGCAGCAGCAGCAGAGTTTTCAGAGAATTGACTACAATTTTAAAAGAAGTTCTACTATAGTTAAAGTGCTATCAAACAGTATCACGTGCTACAGAGAAATTTTTATAAAAGGAAGAGTCAATCAATGTGGCAAATGTTATTTTAGTCTTTTTTTTAAAAAAAGAAATAGCATTTCATTCTGCCTTGAGTAGCTGGGACTACAGGTGTGTGCCACCACGTGCAGCTAATTTTTTATATTTATTTTTGAGAGACAAGGTCTTACTATGTTGTCCAGATTGGACTCAAACTCCTGACCTTAACAGATCCTGCCTCAGACTCCAGAGTAGTTGGGATTGCAGCCAAAAGCTGTGTGCTAGGCCACTGTAGTCTTATTTTAAGAAATTGCCACAGCCACTCCAGCCTTCAGTAACAGTACCCTCATTAGTCTACAGTTGTCAAAATTGAGGCAAAATCCTCCATCAGCAAAAATATTACAATTCACCGAAGTCTCAGATGACCACTAGCATTTTTTAGCAATAAATTATTTTTAATTAAGATACACAAATTGTTTTATGGACATAATACTATTGCACACTTAATAGAATATAGTATAATGTAAACATAACCTTGATATGTATTGAAAAATCAAAAAATTCGTGTGACTCACTTTAGTGCAATATTCACTTTACTGCAGTGGTCTGGAAAAAAACCTGCAACATTTCTGAAATATGCCTGTATACTAGAACTGAATAAGTAATTAATGGATGGAAGGCAGGAGGCTGATTTCTCACTGATGGAGTAGGAATTTATAGATATAGCAAGCAGAGGAGCTAGAATAATTCACGTGGTAATGAATTAGTGTTGGAGACATTACCAAGAATACATATCATTTCATATAAATATATATGAATGCATATAGTTTCATATGGATAGAGCTACAGACATATTTACAGACATATATTTCTTTGTTCTGTCAACTGAGAGGGCCTAAAATAAATGACATTCCAATAGCAACAAGTGCACCCCATATCCAGATCTTGGCTTCTAACAACATTCTCCAACATACCCAAAGGATTATAAGTCATGCTGCTATAAAGACACATGCGCACGTGTTTTTATTGCGTCACTATTCACAATAGCAAAGACTTGGAATCAACCCAAATGTACATCAGTGACAGACTGGATTAAGAAAATGTGGCACACATACACCATGGAATACTATGCAACCATAAAAAAGGATGAGTTTGTGTCCTTTCTAGGGACATGGATGCAGCTGGAAACCATCATTCTCAGCAAACTATCACAAGAACAGAAAACCAAACACCGCATGTTCTCACTCATAGGTGGGAATTGAACAATGAGATCACTTGGACACAGGAAGGGGATCATCACACACCAGGTCCTATTTATGGGGAGGGGGGAGGGGGAGGGTAGCATTAGGAGATATACATAATGTAAATGACGAGTTAATGGGTGCAGCACACCAACATGGCACATGTATACATATGTAACAAACTTGCATGTTGTGCACATGTACCCTAGAACTTAAAGTATATTTTAAAAAAAAAGAAGAAAAAAAATAAAGAAAAAAAACAACAACAGCAACAACAACAAAGACAAGTTGTCTCCCACTGAGACAGACCAGAATATCAAGCAAACCAGCATACTCCAAGTAGACCATCTGAGAGAACAAACTAAGAGAGGGTAAAGAGATGAGCCAGATGCTGGAACTGAAGGAGAAGATGACTCAAAAGCTGGGAACCCTGCACAGGGTTGCCAAATATCTGGACACATTCCAGGCCCTGAAAAGCTCCTTAAAAATAGGGTGGCTCTGACCTGTGTAAGTTGCTGGACCTGGAAAGAGCAGGGCTGTCTTTGTTGCAGGAACATGGAGGGTATTATCTGTGGAACCTGCTGTCTCGCAGCTACTTCCAGAGTGAAGCACAGAGTGCTACTTCCAGAGTGAAGCACTTCCAGCATGAAGCACAGCCTCAGCCACCCTGCTGGAACACTTTTCCCAGCAGACACCATCGCAGTGATTCTGCCGCAGGCCTCACTGCCTCAACAAAGCACTTTTGCTGACAGCCTCCCACCAAAACATGTTTGCCTGAAACTCCACCATCACCACCACTTCAAAGCACATTTTTCCACAGTGCCACTGCCACCCCTTCAGTGCACTTCCCACCTACAGCAGCCTCCACCCCGGGTGGCCTTCCACCCAATTGCCTCCCACCAGTGTCACCCCTGCTGCCCCAACTGGAGCACCTGCAGTGGCCCTTCTGGAATGCCTCCCATCCACAGCACCCACCTCAGGAACACCTCCCACCTGTGGTGCCACCCTGCCACCATCACAACATTTATGCCCCCGGTTCCCACACCATCCCCCCAAGAATGCTGTTGCCAGCAGTACTGGAATAACTTGGCCACTCCAGCCCAGGTAGGACTTGGCCTTGAGGGACCAGAGGACAAAGCTGTAGACACGCAGGGTTAGAGAATGCAGCCAAGGAGTATGGAGCTGAGCCTACACCCTCTGAAAGCATCCAGAAGCAAAGTCACTCAACTATAAACAACTTGCATTACAGTCAATCCCTCTAGGACAATAAAGACCATAAAATCAAAAGCTCCACACTAAGGACAGTAACTTCAAAGGATAAAGGAACATGAACACTCACAGATGAGAAAGAACCATTGTAAGAACTCAGGCAGCTCTAAAGCCAGAGTGTCTTCTTACCTCCAAACAATCACATTAGCTTCCTGGCAATTGTTCTTAATCAGATTGAAATAACTAAAATTTCAGATATAGAATTCAAGATCTGGATGGTGAGGAAACTCACTGATATACAACAGAAGGTTGAAACCCAATCCAAGGAAAACAGTAAAATGATCCAAACATTCAAAGATGACATAATCATTTTAAGAAATAAAAAAAAAACTAAATGTCTGGAAGTGAAAAATTTTGCTACAGAGATTTTAAAATATAATTGGAAGCCATAGCAACAGAATAGACCAAGCTGAGGAAAAATCTCAGAGTTGGAAGATTGTGCCTTTAAAGCACAATGGGCAGACAAAAATGAAGAAAAAAGAATTTTAAAAATGAGTAAAACTTCCAAGAAATATGGTAGTATGTAAAGACATCAGGCCTATGACTCATGGGCATTCCTGAAAGAGGAGAGAGAGCAAGTAACCTGGAAAACAGAAGTAAGGATACAGTCCACCCATAAAATTTTTCCCGATCTCAGTAGAGAAATTGACCTGCAAATTCAAGAAATTCAGAGAACCTCTGCAAGACGCTATGCAAGATGACCATCCCCATAACACACAGTCATCAGATTCTCCAAGGTCAACATGAAAGAAAAAATCTAAAAGCAGCTAGAGAAAAAGGGGGGAAAATGGCAGATAGGAGACAGGACTAACTTGCAGCTCCCACTCAGACAGAGCAGCATGTAGAGACTCACATCATGAACTTTTGCTACAAGAGCTACCACAAGTACATACCAAGAAAGCTGAGAGAATCTGCAGACCCTTTTGAAGAAGGTGGGTTGCTGCTGCAGGTTCTGTGGGACGGCTGAGGAACTGTGAGTCGGCTTTCTTTCTCAGCTGGGAGGCTTGTACCCTGGTGCAAGTTAGCCCTGCTCACTGGATGCCTGGAAGTAAACTTGGTGCTGTTGTGGGGCCATGGTGAGAGTGAGACCAGTCTTTTGGGCTATGGGCTGCATGGGAGCTGGATGAGGCATGTGGCTGCTGGCTTTTCCCCCTTCTCTAGCGACCTGTGTGACACAGCAGAAGCAGCCATAATCCGCCTGGGAACATAACTCCATTGGCCTGGGAATCACCCCCCATCCCCAACAGCAGCTGCAGCAAGTCCTGCCCAAGGAGAGTCTCACCTCAGACATACCTAACCCTGCTCCCACCTGATGGTCTTTCTCTACTGGCCCTGGTAGTCAAAGACAAAGGACTTAATCTCTTGGGACCTCTATGGCCCCTAGCCACCACTTGACACTAGGGCAAGCTTGTATCTTCCCTACACTACTGCAGCCCCACCTAAAAATATGGAATGACAGAATGGATAAGAATTCACCAACCAAGTATCTGCTGTCTTGAAGAGACTTACCTGATACATAAGGACTCACATAAACTTAAAGTGGTAGAAAAATATATTCCATGCAAACAGACACCAAAAGCGAGCAGGAGTAGCTATTCTTATATCAAATGAAATACATTTTTAAGCAACAGCAGTTAAAAAAGACAGAGGGACATTATATAATGATAAAAGAACGAGTTCAACAGAAAAATATTACAATCCTAAATATATATGCACCTAACAATGGAGCTTCCACATTTATAAAATAAATACCCATAAAATCTTTGCCCATGCCTATGTCCTGAATGGTATTGCCTAGATTTTCTTCTAGGGTTTTTATAGTTTTGGGTTTTACATTTAAGTCTTTAATCTGTCTTGAATTAATTTTTGTGTAAGGTGTAGGGAAGGGGTCTAGTTTCAAATTTCTGCATACGGTTAGCCAGTTCTCCCAGTACCATTTATTAAACAGAGAATACTTTTTCCATTGCTTGTTTTTATCAGGTTTGTCAAAGACCAGATGGTTGTAGATGTGGGGTTTTATTTCTGAGTTCTCTATTCTGTTCCATTGGTCTATGTGCCTGTTTTTGTACCAGTACCATGCTGTTTTGGTTACTGTAGCCCTGTTGTGTAGTTTGAAGTTGGGTAGCATGATGCCTCCAGCTTTGTTCTTTTTGCTTAGGATTTTCCTGACTATACAAGCTCTTTTTTGGCTCCATATGAATTTTAAAATAGTTTCTTCTAATTCTGTGAAGAATGTCAATGGTAGTTTAATGGGAATAGCATTGAATCTATAAATTGCTTTGAGCAGTATGGCCATTTTCATGATATTGACTCTTCCTATCCATGAGTATGGAATGTTTTTCCATTTGTTTGTGTCCTCTCTGATTTCTCTGATCAGTGGTTTGTAGCTCTCCTTGAAGAGGTCCTTCACTTCCTTTGTTAGCTGTATTCCTAGGTATTTTAATCTCAATATGGTAATTATGAATGAGAGTTCATTAATGATTTGGCTCTCTGCTTGCCTGTTGTTGGTGTATAAGAATGTTCATGATTTCCGAACACTGATTTTATGTCTTCAGACTTTGCTGAATTTGCTTATCAGCTTAAGAAGCTTTTGGGCTAGCTGATCTGGTTTTCTAGATATAAAATCACGTCATCTGCAAAATATATAAAATCACATCATCTGCAAACAAAGACAATACCATTCAGAACATAGGCATTAAAAAAAATCTTATGATGAAATCACCAAAAGCAATTGCAACAAAAGCAAAAATTGACAAAGGAGATCTAATTAAACTAAAGACCTTCTGCACAGCAAAAGAAACTATCAACAGAGTGAGCAGACAACCTATAGAATGAGAGAAAATTTTTGCAATCTATCCATCAGACAAAGTTCTAATTTCCAGAATCTACAGGCAACTTAAACAAATTTACAAGAAAACAAACAACCCCATTAAAAAGTGGGCAAAGGACATGAACAGATACTTTTCAACAGAAGTCATTTATGTGGCCAACAAACATGAGAAAAAGCTCAACATCACTGATCATTAGAGAAATGCAAATCAAAACCACAGTGAGATACTATCTCACACCAGTCAGAAAGGCGATTATTAAAAAGTCAATAGGAACACTTTTACACTGTTGGTGGAAATGTAAGTTAGTTCAGCCACTGTGGAAGACAGTGGCGATTCCTCAAAGGTTTAGAACCAGAAACACCATATGACCCACCAATCTCATTACTGGATAGACGCATAAAGGAATATAAATCATTCTATTATAATGATACATGCACACATATGTTCATTACAACACTATTCACAATAGCAAAGACATGGAATCAATCCAAATATCCATCAATGATAGATTGGATACAGAAAATGGGGTACATATACACCATGGAATATACAATGCAGCCATAAAAAGGAATCAGATAATGTCCTTTGCAGTGACATGGATTGAGCTAGAAGTCATTATCTTTAGCAAACTAACACAGGAACAGAAACTAAGCATTGTATGTTCTCACTCATAAGTAGGAGCTGAATGATGAGAACATGTAGTGCTATATGTTCATTACAGCACTATTCACAATAGCAAAGACATGGAGTCAACCCAAATGCCCATCAATGATAGACTGGATAAAGAAAATATGGTACATATACACGATGGAATACTATGCAGCTGTGAAAAGGCATGAGATCATGTTCTTTCCAGAGGCATGGATGAAGCTGGAAGCCATTGTCCTCAGCAAACTAATGCAGGAACAGGAAACCAAAAACTGCATATTCTCACTTATATGTGGGAGCTGAACAATGAGAACACATGGGCATGGAGATGGGGAACAACACACACTGGGACCTGTCAGGGGAAGGTGCTACGAATAGCATCAGGAAAAATAACTATTGTGTGTCAGGCTTAACATCTAAATGATGGGTTGATAGATGCAGCAAACCATGATGGCACATGTTTACTTATGTAACAAACCTTTACATCCTGCACATGCACCCCACCTCTTAAATAAAATAAAAACAATTACTACTAGACCTAAGAAATGAAATAGACAGTAGCACAATACTAGTGGGGGACTTCAATACTCCACTGACAGCACAAGATAAGTCATCAAGACAGAAAGTCAACAAAGAAACAATGGACTTAAACTATCACCTAGAACAAATGGGCTTAACAGATATTTACAGAACATGCTACACAACAGCTCCAGAATATACATTCTATTCATCAGCACCTGGAACATTCTCTAATATGGACCATATGATAGGCCACAAAACACGTGTCAACAAATTTAAGAAGATTGAAATGATAGCAAGTACTCTCTCAGATCACAGTGGAATAAAATTGGAAATCAACTCCAAAAAGAACCCTCAAAACCATGTAAATACATGGAAATTAAATAACCTGCTCCTGAATGGTCACTGAGTCAACAAGGAAACCAAGAAGGATATTAAAAAAATTCTTTGAACTGAATGATAATAGTGACAAAACCTAACAAAACCTCTGGAATACAGCAAAGGTGATGCCAAGAGGAAAGGTCATTGCATTAAATGCCTACATCAAAACTTCTGAAAGAGCACAAATGGACAACTTAAGGTCACACTCCAAGGAGCTAGAGAAACAAGAACAAACCAAACCCAAACCCAGCAGAAGAAAAGAAATAACAAACATTAGAGCAGAACAAAATGAAACTGAAAAAACAAAAATAACAAACAAAATGACACAAAAGATAAATTAAACAAATAGCTGTTTCTTTAAAAAGATAAAATTGATAGATCATTAGAGAGATTAACCAAGTAGAGAGAAAATTCAAATATGTTCAATTAGAAACAAAACTAGGGATATTACAACTGATACCACAGAAATACAGAAGATCATTCAAGGCTACCATGAATACCTTTATGCTCATAAACTAGAAAACCTAGAGGAGATTGATAAATTCCTGGAGATATACAATCCTCCTAGATTAAACCAGGAAGAAATAAAAACTCTAAACAGACCAATGACAAGTAGCAAGATTGAAATGCTAATTAAAAAGTTACCAACAAAAAAAAATTCTAGGACCAGATGGATTCCCAGTTGAATGCTATCAGACATTTAAAGAAGAATTGGTACCAATCCTATTGACACTATTCCACAAGACAGAGAAAGAGGGAATCTTCCTGAATCATTGTATGAAGCCAGTATCACCCTAATATGAAAACCAGGAAAGGACATAACAAAAAAAGAAAGCTACAGACCAATATCCCTGATGAACATTGATGCAAAAATCCTCAACAAAATACTAGGTAACTGAATTCAACAGGATATCGAAAAGATAATCCAGCATGATCAAGTGGGTTTTATACCAGGGATGCAGGGATGGTTTAACATCTGCAAGTCAATAAATGTGATACACCACATAAACAGAATTAAAAACAAAAATCACATGATCATCTCAATAGACACCAAAAAAAGTTTGACAAGATCTAGCATCCCTTTATGATTAAAACCCTCAGCAAAATTAGCATACAAGGGACATACCTCTAGGTAATAAAAAGCCATCTATAAAAAGCCAACATTATAGTGAAAGGGGAAAAGTTGAAATCATTTTCCCTGAGAACTGGAACAAGACAAGGATGCTCACTTTCACCACTTCTATTCAGCATAGTACTTGAAGTCCTAACTACAGCAGTCAGACAAGAGAAAGAAATAAAAGTCATCTGAATAGGTAAAGAGGATAGCATTGGCAATTCCCTTCTAGACATTGGCTTAGGCTAAGATGTCGTGACCAAGAACCCAAAAGCAAATGCAACCTAACAAAGATAAATAGATGAAACTTAATTAAAGTAAAAAGCTTCTGCAAAGTAAAAGAAATAATCAGCAGAGAAAACAGACCACCCACAGAGTGGGATATTGGAGGAACCAGTCCCCAATATTTCAACGTAGGTCCTTTCTAATTTCCCTAAGTGTTGGCCAGTCTGAGAAATAAAGAGAAAGAGTACAAAGAGAGAAATTTTACAGCTGGGTCTCTGGGGTGTCATCACATATTGGTAGGACTGTGATGGCAACCTGGAGCTGCAAAACCAGCAAATTTTTATTAGGGATTTTGAAAGGGGAGGAGGTGTACAAACAGGGAGTAGGTCACAAGGACCACATGCTTCAAAGGGCAATAAAGATCACAAGGCAAGGCAAAATTAGAATTACTGGTGAAGGTCTATGTCCCACTGTGCACCCATTGTCTTGATAAACATCTTAACAGGAAACAGGGTTGGAGAGCAGAGAACCGGTCTGACTAGAATTCACCAGGCTGGAATTTCCCAATCCTAGTAAGCCTGAGGGTACTGCAGGAGACCAGAGGGTATTTCAATCCTTATCTCAAATCTCAACCGCATAAGATAGACGCTCCCAGAGCAGCCATCTATAGACATACCCCCAGGAATGTCCCCAGGGCTATTCCTTGCTGGGAAAAGATTTCAGCGAAATTTCTCCTACTCGCTTTCTTCAAGAAGAAAAATATGGCTGTATTCAGCCCGACCCCACAGACAGTCAGACCTCATGGTTATCTTTCCTTGTTCCCTGAAAATCGCTGTTATTCTGTTGTTTTTCAGGGAGCACTGATTTCATATTGTTCAAACACACGTTTTACAAACAATTTGTACAGTTAACACAAACATCACAGGGTCCTGAAGTGATATACATCCTCAGCTTACGAAGATGATGGGATTAAGAGATTAAAGTAAGAGAGGCATAAGAAATTATAAAAGTATTAATTTTGGGAACTAATAAATGTCCATGAAATCTTCACAATTTATGTTCAGAGATTGCAGTAAAGACAGGTGTANTTATTCTGTTGTTTTCAGGGAGCACTGATTTCATATTGTTCAAACACACGTTTTACAAACAATTTGTACAGTTAACACAAACATCACAGGGTCCTGAAGTGATATACATCCTCAGCTTACGAAGATGATGGGATTAAGAGATTAAAGTAAGAGAGGCATAAGAAATTATAAAAGTATTAATTTTGGGAACTAATAAATGTCCATGAAATCTTCACAATTTATGTTCAGAGATTGCAGTAAAGACAGGTGTAAGAAATTATAAAAGTATTAATTTTGGGAACTGATACATGTCCATGAAATCTTCACAATTTATGTTCTTCTGCCATGGTGCTAGCCAGTTCCTCCATTTGGGGTCCCTGACTTCCCACAACATCTCTCCCTTTCTTTATATATAAGTGTGCCATGGCGATGAAGCCTTGTTCATTCTCTCGATTTTGATGCAGGATTCTTCGACTGGTCTGGCACACTAAAAACAAGTCAATTAAACAGAGAAACATAATTCTAAAATTTACTACAATGGAGCCCCCAGTAAACTTAATCCAAGTCATGGGATTTAGTCCAGAAAGACTTTCTGCCACCTAATCTAATGTCTCAGCTCCAGGCACAATGGCTAAATGAGCTTGAGAGGCTTCAAAAATTTGTTTCTTTAATTTAGTTATGTCCATTGATAATTATCTTCCCTACCCAGAAGGTGTCCTTTGACCGTTTCCCATGAATGATCAGTCTCATTATAGGAATACAGGGTGATACAGAAATCAGAGGTATTCCAGTCACACTGCATTTCCATGTGATGTTCGAGACTCACTACCCGATCTCCAAGCCAAATAACGACCTGCCTTAAATCATTAATTTGATTAGCCAATTTTTGATCACTGCCCTGTTGAGAATTCCACATTTGGGTGGAATTGGCTTGCCAATCTTTAACAAAATGAGCCATTTGAATAGATTGATGCAACACCATTCCAGCATGGTGGCCAGTGCAGTGGCTGTAATTAGGCCCATGATCACAGTGATTAAAATGAAAACAAATCTCTTAGATCTTTTGAGAATTTGCTGTAGCATTTCATTAATTAAATGTATTGAGGGGGAGGATTCCCAAGGTCTGGGCAAAGTTACCAGAATCCAGATTCCTTCTCGAGCTCGAACCAACATTACACTTTTCCTGGAGTCAAAACGGGAGTTAACACAAGTGTATAAATGACAATTAATGCACTGGACAGTTTGATTGTCCAAATTTTGATATTTCCCACTAACAGCATGTAAGGAAGCTTAACACAACAATTAATGCACTGGTGAGTTTGATTGTCCAAATTTTGATATTTCCCACTAACAGCATAAGGAAGCTTAACACAACTCTGGGAATAGTCAGATTGGAGGTAAGCAAAGCAGAATGTCTGAATCTATGTAGAGACTGAGGGAGAGGAACGGTAGCGAGGACAACAGACAGAAAAGTTTCCCCTTCCCATACTCGCAGTCCAGACATGGCAATGGCCAATTTCCAAAGTTCTGGGGGTTCTGGGCTCAGAATGGGGAATATCATACAAGGCCTCAGTGGGGAGTAATGGCTTTATCTTCCCGTTTTAAGGGAAAGAATGAGCTGAACCTCCTATGCAAAGTAGAATGATGCTTCTCATTCTCCCGATAAGAAATAAAATAAGTGGCCTCCAGGCATTCCCTTCTGCCAGATGAGCAATTGTTTTCTAAAGAGCCCTTTGGTGCCCAGTCTATTACTAAACCATATGAGTCATTTTTTAATATTACTGCATGTGAGTTAGCACAAGCTTCCCAAATTAAAGTTTTAGATGGGCCCTCAAAATTTTAGGGCATGTTTTCCTGCAGGTTTATATTGAAAGTATGGGCTATCTCCCATTACTCCCCCTTTCATTTGTCTTAAAGGAGAAAGGGAGAGGCTGGAGACCAAATGTCCCGGTTTCTCTGTAGCTAATCTCTCTGAAAGATAAGCAGCCCAGACTTGAGTTTCGAGATGGATACAACCAGGTACATGTCCAAGGCACAGAGGGGGGTATTTATAACCCATAGTAACATTAAATGCAGTGCCTTCTTCTCCTGGTTGAGCAGGGCAATGGTCATCTGTAGCTCGAGGCATCTACACACTATCATTAGTATAGATTTCTGCAGGAGCATCCATCCAGGTGAGAGGTCGAATAAGTGGAAGAAAAGGCACATAAGCCCAACAATAAGTCATTCTATGAAAAAGATACTTGCATATCCATGTTTATAGCAGCACAGTTTGCAATTGCAAAAGTATGAAACCAGCTCAAGTACCCATTAATCAAAGAGTGGATTAAAAAAATGATATATATATCATGGAATCCTACTCAGCCATAAAATGCAAGGAAATAATGGCATTTGCAGCAACCTGAATGGAATTGGAGACTATTATTCTAAGTGAAGTAACTCAGGACTGGAAAACCAAACATCTTATGTTCTCACTCATAAGTGGGAGCTAAGCTATGAGGACACAAAAGCATAAGAATGATCCAATGGACTTTGGGAACTTGGAAGAAAGGGTGGGGGAATGAGAGGTAAAAGACTACAAATTGGGTTTAGTGTATACTGCTCGGGTGATGGACGCACCAAAATCTCAAAAGTTACCCCTAAAGAACTTATTCATGTAACCAAACATACCTGTTCCCCAAAAACCTATTGATATATTAAAAACAAACTAAGGCAGCTAGAGAAAAGGGGCTGTTCACTTACAAAGGGAATAGTAATACTTCCATCAGGCTAATAGAAGCACTTTCAGCTGAAACCGTTTATGTTGGACAAGATTTGAATCCTACATTCTGCATTCTTAAAGAAAAAAAAAATTCCAACCATAAATTTTATATTCAGCCAAACTAAGCTTCGTAAGTGAAAAAGAATTAAGATCATTTTCAAACAAACAAATGCTAAGGAAATTTGTTACCACTACACCTGCCTTACAAGAAGTCCTAAAAGAAGTGCTAAACATGGAAATGAAAGAATGATACCTGCCCTGAAAGAAAAAACACTTAAGCACATACCCCATTGACACTATGAAGCAGTTATACAATAAAGTCTACATGAAAACCAGGTTACAGCATAATGACAGGATAAAATCACACATATTAATATTGACACTGAAGGTAAACAAGAAGAATGCTCCATTTATTGTTGTTGGTATGATTTTAATTTTTTAAAATCTGTTGGGACTTGCTTTGTGGCTGAGCATGTGGCACAACTTAAAGCATATGCTGTGTAGATGGTAAGAATGTATATTCTGTTGTATTTTGATGGAGTATTCTGTAGATGTCTATTAGTCCAATTGGTCAAGTGTTGAGTTTAGGTCCAGAATATCTTTGTTAATTTTGTGCCTCAATGACCTGTTTAACACTGTTATTGCAGTGTTGAAGTCTGCCGTTCTTATTGTACAATTGTCTAAATCTCTTCATAGGTCTCTAAGAACTTGTTTTTTGAATCTGGATGCTCCAATTTTTAATTTAATTTAATTTAATTTTAAGTTTCAGAATACATGTGCAGGCTGTGCAGGTTTGTTACATAGGTAAACGTGTGTCATGGTGAGTTGCTGCACCTATCAACTTATCACCTAGGTATTAAGCCCCACATGCATTAGCTATTTATCCTGATGTTCTCCCTTCCCCCCACCCTCCTGACAGGCCCCAGTGTGCATTGTTCCCTCCCTGTGTCCATGTGTTCTCATTGTTCACCTCCCACTTACAAGTGAGAACATGCGGTGTTCAGTTTGCTGTTCCTGTATTAGTTTGCTGAAAATAATGGCTTCCAGCGTTATCCATGTCACTGCAAAGGACATCATTTCACTCCATTTTATGGCTGCATAGTATTCCATGATTTAAATGTACCACATTTTCTTTTTTATTTATTTATTTATTTATTTATTTTATTATAC
>NW_016806447.1:1279667-1299334 GCF_001698545.2 Rhinopithecus bieti
CCCTGCTTCAGCTCTCGCTGGTCAGGCTGCAGCAGCTGACCAGCACCGATTGTCCGGCACTCCCTAGTGAGATGACCCCAGTACCTCAGTTGAAAATGCAGAAATCACCGGTCTTCTGTGTCGCTCGCGCTGGGAGTTGGAGACTGGAGCTGTTCCTATTCGGCCATCTTGCTCCGCCCCCTACCACATTTTCTTTATCCAATCTATCATTGATAGGCATTTGGGTTGATTCTACATCTTTACTAGTGTGAATAGTGCTGTAATAAACATGCGTGCATGTACCTTTATAATAAAATGATTTATATTCCTTTGTGTATATACCCAGTAATAGGATGGCTGGGTTATATGGTATTTCTGGTTCTAGGTCTTTGAGGAATCGCCACACTGTCTTCCACAATGGTTGAACTAATTTACACTCCCACCAACAGTGTAAAAGTATTCCTATTTCACTGCAACCTTTCCAGCATCTGCTTTTTTTTTCTTTTTTCTTTTCAATAGTCACTTTCTGACTGGTGTGAGATGGTCTCTCATTGTGGTTTTGATTCGCATTTCTCTAATGATCAGTGATGTTGAGCTTTTCTTATATGTTTTTTGGCCACAAAAATGACTTCTTTTGAAAAGTATCTGTTCATGTCCTTTGCCCACTTTTTAATGGGGTTGTTTGTTCGTTTCTTGTAAATTTGCTTAAGATCCTTGTAGATTCTGGATATTAGACCTGTGTCAGATAGATAGATTGCAAAAATTTTCTCCCATTCTGTAGGTTGTCTGTTCACTCTGATAATAGTTTATTTTGCTGTGCAGAAAGAAGGTCTTTAGTTTAATTAGATCTTGTTTGTCAATTTTTGCTTTTGTTCCAATTGCTTTTGATGTTTTGTCATGCAATCTTTGCCCATGCCTATGTCCTGAATGGCATTGTCTAGATTTTCTTCTAGAGTTTTTATACTTTGGGGTTTTACATTTAAATCTTTAATCCATCTTGAGTTAATTTTTGTGTATGGTGTAAGGAACGGGTTTAGTTTCAATTTTATGCATATGGCTAGCCAGTTTCCCTAGCACCATTTATTGAATAGGCAATCTATTCTCCATTGCTTGTTTTTGTCATGTTTATCAAAGATCATATGGTTGTAGATGTGTGGTCAAAATCCCCCATTTAAAAGGCATAGAGTGTCAAGTTGGAAAAGAAGCAAGACTCAACTGTCTGCTATCTTCAAGAGACACCTACAGCTTCAAAGTAAAGGAATTGAGAAAGATCTATCAGGCAAACAGAAAACAGAAAAGAGCAGGGTTGCTATTCTTATATGAGATAAAGCAAACTTTATGTCAACAATGATCAAAAAGTGCAAAGAAGAACATTACATAATAGTAAAGGGCTCAATCCACCAAGAAGACTTAACTATCCTAAATGTATATGCATCCAACATTGGAGCACCCAGATTCAAAAAACAAGTTCTTAGAGACCTATGAAGAGACTTAGACAATTGCACAATAATAACGGTGGACTTCAACACCGTACTAACAGTGTTAAACAGGTCATTGAGGCACAAAATTAACAAAGATATTCTGGACCTAAACTCAACACCTGACCAATTGGACTAATAGACATCTATAGAATACTCCATCAAAAGACAACAGAATATACATTCTTACCATCTACACAACGTATGCTTTAAGTTGTACCAATGCTCAACCACAAAGCAAGTCCCAACAGATTTTAAAAAATTAAAATCATACCAACAATACTCTCAGACCACAATGCAGTAAAAAAGAAATCAATACCAAGATCTATCAAAACCGTACAGTAACATGGAAATTAAACAACATGATCCTGAATGACTTTTGAGTAAACAATTAAATTAAGGCAAAAACAAGAAATAATTATTTGAAACTAATGAAAACAGACACACAACATACCATAATCTTTTGGACACAGCTAAAGCAATCTTAAGAGAAAAGTTTATAGCACTAAACACCTATATCAAGAAATTAGAAAGATCTCACATTAACAACCTAATGGCACATCTAGTGGAATCAGAAAAACAAGAGCAAACCAACCCCAAAGCTAGCAGAAGAAAAGAAATAATCAAAATCAGAGCTGAACTGAATGAAATTGATACGTGAAAATCCACACAAAAGATCAACACAACCTAAAGTTGGTTCTTCAAATGATTAAACAAGACTGATAGACTGCTAGCTAGATTAATAAAGAAAAAAAGGAAAAATTCAAATAAACCCAAACAGGAACAACAAAGGTGACATTAAAACTGACCTTAAGGAAATACAAAAAGTCCTTAGAGACTATTATAAATGCCTCTATGCACACAAACTGGAAAACCTAGAAGAAATGGACAAATTTTTGGAAACACATGGCTTCCCAAAATTGAACCAGGAAGAAATTAAAGTCCTGCACAAAGCAATAGCAAGTTTCAAATGTGAATCTGTAAAAAAAAAAAAAAAACCCTACCAACCAATAAAGGCCCTGTATCAAATGGATCACAGTCAAATTCTACAAGATGTAAAAGAGCTAGCACCAATGCTACCGAAGTTAGTAAAAAAAAAAAAAAAAAAAAAAAAAAAAGAAAAGGAGGAACTCCTCCCTAACTCATTCTATGAAGCCAGAATCATTCTGATACCAAAGACTGGCAGAGACACAACAAAAAAAGAAAACTTCAGGGCAATATCCCTGATGGACACAGACACAGAAATACTCAACAAAATACTAGCAAACAAAATACTAGCAAACTAAATTCAACAGACATCAAAAAGTTAATTCATCACGATCAAGTATGCTTTATTCTGGGAATGCAAGATTGGTTTAATGCAAACAAATAAAGGAGTTTTGCTATGTAAACAAAATTTTATTAATACTCACATGACCATCTCAGTGTATGCAGGAAAGGCCTCTGATAAAATTCAACATCTCTTCATGTTAAAAACACTCAACAAATTAACCATTGAAAGAACATACCTCAAAATAATAAGAGGCATATATGACACACCCACAGCTAACATCATACTGAATGGGTAAAAGCTGGAAGCAGTCCCCTGAGAACTGGAACAAAAAAAAAAAAATGTCTAATCTCACCACTCTTATTCAGTGTAATAGTGAGAGCAACCTTGCAAGAGAAGGAAAGAAAAAGCATCCAGATAGAAAGAGGAAGTCAAACTATCTTTCTTCTTTACCTAGAAAATCCTGAAGACTCTGCCAGAAGCCTTCTAGAACTCATAAATGACTTCAGTAAAGTTTCAGGATACAAAATCAATGTACAAAAATTATTACATTTCTATATTCCAATAACATCCAAGGTCAGAGCCAAATCAAGTATACAATCCTACAAAAAATAGCCACAAAGAATAAAATACCTAGGACTCCAGCTTACCAAGGAGGTGAAAGATCTCTACAATGAGAATTGCAAAACACTGCTCAAAGAAATCAAAGATGACACACAAAAAATAGAAAAACATTCCATGCTCATGGATAGGAAGAATCAATATTGTTTAAATGGCCATATTGCCCAAAGCAATTGACAGATACAATGCTGTTCCTATCAAACTTCCAATATTATTTTTTTCACAGAACTAGAAAAATTTATTTTAAAATTCATATGAAATCAAAAAAGAGCCCAAATAGCCAAAGCAATCTAAGCAAAAAGAACAAACCTTGAGGCATCACACTACCCAATTTTAAACTGTACTATGAAGCTACAATAACCAAAATAACAAACACAGCATGGTACTAACACAAAAACAGACACATGTACCAATGGAACAAAATAGAGAACCCAGAAATAAAGCCAAATACCTACAACCACCCGATCTTTGACAAAGTTAACAATAGCAAACAATGGGGCAAAGACTCCCTGTTGTACTGGGAGTCAATAAATGGTGCTGGGATAACTGATCTGCCATATGCAGAACATTGAAACCAAATCCCTTTCTTTCACTTCAGGCCAATATATCTGACTACTCTGGGAAGCCCTGAAAAAAAAAAAGAAAACACATACTTTTAAATATCAGTCACATTAAAAAGATCTTTCCTATTAAGTCCTTTGAAAGCCCTCAAATGTATTAGAAGAAATCAATGCTACCTCTCAATATTTGACCCTGGGCATGCAAAGAGCATGGTAGTCAGCCAGGTCAGCATACAGACCTGGATCCTGGCCTTGAAACTTCAGGTGTGCAAACCTGAAAAACACTGCTCAGAATTTGCTAGAGGTAAAAGAGACATTTTGATTCTAATATGTCTAGCCAGCACTGTACTTCAAGATTTCAAAGCTGAATATCTCAGTTCTGATATTGTGCTACTTCAAGATTCTTCAAGATTTCAAAGCTGAATATCTCAGTTCTGATATTGTGCTACAGTTTTGTAAGATAATATCATTGAGGACTCTGAGTAAAAGGTATAAGAGAATTTCTCTGTAATTTCTTACAACTGTATGTAAATCGATAATTACCTCAAAATAAGTAGTTTAATTAAAAATGTGAAGTGGTTGAAGCATTCAAGGTTTATTCACCCATTCATTCATTGAATATTTCAGAAATATTTATTGATTATCCATACTATTATAGATGCTTGGGATAGAGAGGTCAGTATGATACATATGACCTTTGGCCTCATATAATTTAAAATGTAGCCAAGAAGATAGAGGATTAATTAGTTTAAAATGTGAGGAACATTAAGAGGACAAATGGGAGTATCAAGACCACATATAAGAAAGAAACCTAACCTATCATTGAGCCAGGAGAAGAAGGGTCAGAGAATGTCTTTACCTGTGGCACATTCTCCCCAAGTATCTCCCAGCTAGTTCTGAATGCTGGCGAGTCCTCTCCAGATTGTCTGGAAATTTTCGTTTCTTTGCGATATTGTAATAATAGATTAATTAAATATTTACTTTGTGCCACACCCTGTTCAAAGTGCTTTAATGACTTACTTCATTCAATACTAAAAACATTTTACAAATGAGAAAACTGAGGGTTAGTGAAGTCAATTAACTCGCACAGAGTTGCACAGAAAAATAAATGGGAGAGCCAAAATTAGTACCGGGTAACCTGAAAACAGAGCCTAGACTTTACCACTGCTTTTTACTGCTCCTCTGTCACAATGTAATTGCCAAGTAATCTGTTCCTTCAATATATTCATCTCGAAAGCTAATATAATAAAGGAATGCATTTATTTGGGCTACTGTGACTATTGGTGTAATAGTGTACCACCTAAATAACATATCTTCATTTTAACATTTGTCTTGGAAGAAAACCATTGCTGCTTTACAAATGATGTTAGCTAGCTGGCTATTTACTTGAAGGGAAAGGAGAAAATATTTTATTTGAGTCAACACTGTCCAGTATCTGATCTCCACCTTTGAAAGGCCAGAAAAAAAAATGTATACACCCTAAAATACACTAAAAAAGAAAGAGAACTGCAAAATAAACCTAAGGAAATTGAAACAAAGGAATTAGTTAAGATTAAAACATAAAACGATTGTTCATAGTAGTTTTTTTGTGATCCTTTATATTTCTGTGACATCAGTTGTAATGTCTGCTCTTTCAATTCTGATTTTATTTATTTGAAATTTCTCTTTTTTCTTCATTCTGTAAAAGGTTTGTCAACTGACTTATATTTTAAAAAACAAATTATAGTTTAATGTTTTCTATTCTCTATTTTGTTTATTTCTGCTCTAATCTTTATTATTTCCTCCTTCTGCTAATTTTGGGCTTAGATTATTTTTCTTTTTATAGCTCCTTGAAGTATAAAGTTAGGTTGAGATCTTATTTATTAATGTAGGTGTTTATTGCTATAAACTTCCATCTTAGCACTACTTTTGTTGCATCCAATAAGTTTTGATATGTTGTGTTTATGTTTTTATTTTTCTCAAGATATGATCTAATTTCTCTTTTAATTTTTTCTTTGACTCATCGGATATGCAAGAGTATATTTGTGGAATTATATTTGTGGAAATATGTGGAATTTAAAATATTTCAATTTTCTACTTTTTCTTCCACTATTGGTTTCCAGTTTCATTCTATTGTAGTCAGAAAAAAATACATGGTCTGACTTCAGTCTTCTTAAACTTATTAAGGACTTGTTTTGTGACCTAATATGTGATCTATTCCAGAGAATATTCCATGTGCACCTAGAAAAATGTGTATTCTGCTGCTGTGAAGTGGAATGTTTGATATATGACTACTAAGTCCATTTAGTCTATAGTATTATTCAATTCCAATGACTCCTTATTGATTTTCTGTCTAGATAGTCTATCTATCCTTGAAAGTGAGATATTGAAGTCTCCTACTATTATTGTACTGCTGTCTATATCTCCTTTCAGTTCTACCAATCAACGTTTGCTTTATATATTTAGATGCAATGATGTTGGGTGCATCTATACATATAATTGTTACATCTTCCTGGTGAATTGATCTTATTATTATTATAAAATGTCTTTTTTAATCCATTCAGCCACTTTATGTATTTGATTGCCAATTTGTTCATTGCTTTGTCTGTCTTATAGTTATTTTGTCCCTCTTTCTCTTTCTTGCTGTCTTCCTTTGTGTTTCTGTTAATTTTTTGCATTAATATACTTTTATTCCTTTCCAATATTTTGTGTATGTTCTATAAGTATTTTCTTTGTTGCTGCCATGGGACTTACATAAAATATTTTATACTTATAATGGCCGATTTTTAATCTGGTAACAAGTTAACCTAGAGGAAATGAATATACATTTTTAGAAACATATTACCTACTAAGAACCATGAAGATATAGAAAATCTGAACAGACCTATAATTTATCAGTAAGGAGATTGAATAAGTCATCAAAAAACAACAAAGAAAAGCTCAGAAATAGATGGCTTCAATGGTAAATTGCATAAATTATCTCAAAAGAAACTACCATTAATTATTCTCAAACAACTATAAAAGCTTGAAGTGGAGAGAACACTTCCAAATTTATTTTATGAAGACAGCATTACTCTGATACCAACTAAAGACAGACAATGACACTAGAAGGAAAGCAAACTACAGGCTAATATCCCTGATGAACACAGATGTAAAAATCTTCAATGAAATATGAGAAAACCAATTCAACAGCACTTTAAAAGCACCATTCACCATGATCAAGTGGGATTTATCCCTGGGATAGAAGGATGACTCAATATACAAAAAACAAAAATTATTTGTGTTCTGTATCCTAATAATAAAATACTTAAAAACAAAGTTAAGAAAATGCACATTTACAACAGCATCAAAAGAATCAAATACATAGAAATAAATTTAAGGAGGTGAAACACATAAACCTTGAAACATAAAATATTAAAGAAACTAAAGAAGATACAAATAAAAACATATCCTATGTTCATAAATTTGAAGTCTTAACATTGTTTAAATGTCTATAACTACCTAAAGTGACCTAAAGATTCAGTGAAATCCCTAACAAAATTCTACTGGCATTTTTTACAAATATAAAATAAACAAAGGACTCTGAATTCAAAAGAACTTTTTATTTTGAGAAAAAAGAACAAAGCTGGAGGCATCCCACCTTCTGATTTCAAAATATATTACAAAGCTACAGTAAATAAAACAGCATAGTACCAGCATGAAAACAGACAAATAGACCAATAGAACAGAGACTCCAGAAATAAACCCACACATTTATGATCAATTCATCTTCAATAATATTGCCAGGAATGCACAATGAGAAAGAATAGTCTATTTACCACACGGTGCTGGGAAAAATTAGATATCCACATGCAAAATAATAAAGTTGGACCCTTATCTCACACCTTCTACAAAAATAAACTCAAAATGGATTAAAGATTTAAATGTAAAATGTAAAACCACATAAAACTACTAGAAGAAAACCTAGGATGAAAGCTTAATGACGTTGGTCTGGGCAATGATCTGTTTGATATGACCCAAAGCACAGGCAATAAAAACAAAACAAAAAAATGCAAACAACATAACATTAAAATAAAAAATGTGTGCACTCAAAGGAAACAATTAACAAAGCAACAACGCAACCTATGGGAAAGAAGAAAATATTTATAAAACATATATCTCATAAGGGGTTAATATCTAAAACATGCAAAGAACTCAGAACTGTCATCAGTGTGAACATGCACAAAGGGCACACACAGTCCTGTGCCCACCAGCACCCTGTCCCCATGCTAACATCACCACCAGTGTGACTGTACACACAATCATCAGTGAGAACCCCCAATCCCTTGTGCCATACTGTCACCACTGCTGCTGTGAACAACCACATGAAGGCCAGCAGCCTCGCACCTGCTAGCACCCTGCTTCAGCTGATGAGCATGCAGCTTTCTGCATGGTCACTGCCACTGCCACTGGCACATGTGAATGAGGATGGATCCCGCTGTCACTGCCCTATGAAGTGCTTTGGCTGTCACCACCCACTGGGGTGCTATGGCCAGCAGTCCAGGAGTACCTCAGCCCCTCTAGCACAGCAGATTCCTAACCTTGAGGACCCAGAGATCATCTTTGATATTAGAACATGCAGTTGAGGAGTCCTGAGCTGAGTCTTGGTACCCAAAATCTTTCAGTAATGAAGCCAATCAACTGAACCCACTTTATATATCAAACACTCAACATTATCCAATAGGATAAAAGAAAAAAAAATCCAAAAGAGCAACTTTAACGATTGAAGGAACTCACCACACAAAGATGAGAAAGAACCAGTGCAAAAACTCTGACAACTAAAAAAGCCAGAATGTCTTCTTTTCTCCAAATTATCACACTAGTCCTCCAGCAAGGGTCTTAACTGGGCTGAGATGGTTGAAATTACAGAAATAGAATTCAGAATATGAATAGACAGGAAGATCATCAAGATTCAGGTGTACAATGAAACCCAATCCAAAAAGTTGTATGTGTCTGTTTTCATGCTGCTAATAAAGACATACCTGAGACTGGGTAATTTGTAAAGAAAAAGAGGTTTAATGAACTCACAGTTTTACATGGCTGGGAAGGCCTCACAATCATGGCAGAAGGTGAAGGAGAAGCAAAGGCACATCACATCTTACATGGTGGCAGGCAAGAGAGTGTGTGCAGGGGAACTGCCCTTTATGAACCATCAGATCTCATGAGACTTATTCACTATGGTGAGAACAGCATGGGGAAAACCCACCACCATGATTCAGTTACCTCCCTCTGGGTTCCTCCCATTGACATGGGTGGATTATGGGAGCTAAAATTAAAGATGAGATTTTGGTGGGGACACAGGCAAACCATATCAGAAGCTAAGAATCACAATAAAACAATATAGGAACTGTCAAACAAAACAGTTAGTATAGAAGAGCATGTAACCAACATAAAAGAAGCTGAACATTTTCCTAATGAAGTCACAAGTATTAACATCAGAATAGATCACCTGAGGAAGGAATCTCAAGCTTGAGGACTGGCATTCTGAAATAAGGCATCAGACAATAACAAATTTTAAAAGAATGAAAAGAACAAACAGCAACTGCAAAGAATATGGGATTATATAAATAGATTGAACCTATGACTCATTGGTGTCCCTGAAAGACATGGGGAGAATGGAAACAACTGGGAAAACATATTTCCGGATATCATCCGTGAGAACTTCCCCAACCTAGCTAGAGAGGCCAACATTTAAATTCAGGAAATGCAGAGAAACCCTGCAAATTAATTCACAAGAAGATCATCCCAAAGACACACATAATCATAAGATTTTCCAAGGTTGAAATGAAATAAAAAATGTTAAAGAAAGTACAGATCCCTGCAAAGGAAAGCTCAACAGACTAAGAGTGGACCTCTCAACAGAAACCCTATAAGCCAGAAGAGATTGAGGGCCTATATTCAACATTCTTAAACGAAATTCCGACCAAGAATTTCAGATCCAACTAAACTAAGTTTCCTAAGTGAAGGAGAACTAAGATCCTTTTCAGACAAGAAATGCTGAGGGAATTCATTACAACCAGATCTGCCTTACAAGCGCACCCAAAAGAAGCACTAAATATGGAAAGAAAACACCATTACCAGCCACCACAAAAGAACACATTAAGTACACAGACTAGTGACACTACAAAGCAACCACGCAAACAAGTCAGCATAATAAACAGCTAATGATATGACAACAGAATCAAATCCACACACATCAATACTAACCTAGAATACAGATGGGCTAAATGTCTCAATTAAAAGGCACAGAGTGGCAAGCTGGATAAAAAAGCAAGACCGAATGTCCAATGGTATGCTGTCTTTGAGAGACCCATCTCATATGCAGTGACATCCACAGGCTCAAAATAAAGGGATGAAGAAAAATCTACCAAGCAAGTGGAAAACAAGAAAAAAGCAGAAGTTACAATCATAATTTCAGACAAAACAGACTTTAAACCAACAAAGATTAAAACACACACACACACACACACACACACACACACCACAGAAGGGCATTACATAAGTGTAAGGGGCTCAGTTCAATAAAAAGGACCTGACTCTCCTAAATATATATGCACTGAACACAGGAGCATCCAGATTCATAAAGCAAGTTCTTTCAGACCTTCAAAGAGACTTAGACTCCCACACAATAATAGTGGGAGTCGTCAACACCCAACTGTAAGTACTAGTCAGATCATCCAAGCAGAAAATTTACAAAGATATTTAGGACCTGAACTCGACACAGTACCAAATGGATTTGATACACATCTACAGAACTATCCATCCAAAAACAAAAGAATATACATGCTTCTCATCTGCACATGGTGCATACTCTAAAATTAGTCACATAATTAGACATAAAACAATTCTTAGCAAATTCAATAAAACAAAAATAACATCAACACAATTGGACCACAACACAATAAAAATAGAATTCAATATGAAGAAAATTGCTCAAAACCATACATTTACATGGAAATTAAACAACCATCTTCTGAGTGACTTCTAGGCAAATAATGAAATTAAGGCAGAAATAAAAAAGTTCTTTGAAACTAATGAGAATAAAGATACAACAGGCCAGAATCCCTGGAACACAGCTAAGGCAAGATTAAGAGGGAAATTTATAGCCCTAAATGTCCACATCAAGAAGCTAGAAAGATGTCAAATTAACAAACTAGAGAATCAACAGCAGACCAACCCCAAAGCTAGCAGAGAACAAGAAGTGATCAAAATCAGAGCTGAACTGAAGGGGATTGAGACACACACAAAAAAAACATTCAAAGGATCGATGAAGCCAGGAGCTTGTTTTTTGAAGAAGTTAATAAAATAGATAGACCACTAGCTAGACTAATAAGAAAGAGAGAATATTCAAATAAATATAATAAAAGGAACAAAAAGCATGTCCCAAAGAAAAACAAATAACCATCAGAGACTATTATGAACACGTCTATGCACACAAACTAGAAAATCTAGAAGATATGGATAAATTCCTGGATACATACACCCTCCCGAGACTGAACCAAGGAAGAAACTGAATCTCTGAACAGACCAATACTGAACTCCAAAATTGAATCAGTAATAAATAATCTACAACTGAAAAAAGCTCTGGACCAGGTGGACTTTCTACCAGGTGTACAAAGAAGAGCTGGTACCATTACTACTGAAGCTATTCTAAAAAATTGAAAAGGAAGAACTTCTCCCTAACTCATTCTATGAGACCAGTGTTATCCTGATACCAACGCCTGGCAGAGAGACAACATAAGAAAATGTCAGGCCAATATCCTTGATGAACATTGTTGCAAAATTTCTCATTAAAGTACTAGAAAACTGAATTCAGCAACACATTGAAAAGCTAATCCACCCTGATCAAGTAGGCTTTGTTTCTGGGATGCAAGTTTGGTTCAACATACACAAACCAAAAAATGTGATTCATCACATAAACAGAACTGAAGACAAAAAACCACATGATCATCTCGGTAGATGCAGAAAAGGCTTCTGATAAAATTCAACATTCTTTCATGTTAAAAACTCAGAACAAACTAGGTATTGAAGGAATATACCTCAAAATAATAAGAGTCATCTATGACAAACCCACAACCAACACCATATTGAATGGTCAAAAGCTGGATGCATTCCCCTTGAAAATCAGAACAAGACAAGAACGGCCCCTTTCACTACTCCCATTCAGCATAGTATTGAAAAGTCCTGGCAAGAGCAATCAGGCAAGAGAAAAAAAATAAAAGGCATTCAAATAGGAAGACTGAAAGTCAAACTATCCCTGTTGGCAGACAACATGATTCTCTATCTAGAAAACCCTATAGTCTCAGCCCAAATGTTCCTTAATCTCAGTAAAATTTCTGACTACAAGATCAACATACAAAATTCACTAACATTTCTATATACAAATAACAACCAAGCTGAGAGCCAAATAACGAACACAATCCAATTGACAGTTGCCACAAAAAGAATAAAATACCTAGGAATACAGCTAACCAGGAGGAGAAAGATGTCTACAAAGAAAATTACAAAACACTGCTAAAAGAAATCAGAGATGACATAAACAAATGGAAAAGCATCCCATGTTCAAGGATAGGGAAAATCAATATTGTTAAAATGGACACTGCCCCAAGAAATTGACAGATTCAGTGTTACTCCTACCAAACTACCAATTACATTTTTCACAGAATTAGAAAAAAAAAAAAAAACTATTCCAGAATACATATGGAAACAAAAGAGATCCCAAATAGCCAAGGCAACACTAAGGAAAAAGAACAAGCCAAGAGCATCATACCACCTGACTTTGAACTACACTACAAGGCTACAGTAACCAAAACAGCATGGTACTGTACAAAAATAGACATGTAGACCAATGGAATGGGTTACAGAACCCATAAATAAAGCCAGATACTACAATCATCTGATCTTTGACAAGATTGACAAAAACAATCAATGGAGAAAGGACTCCCAGTTCAATAAATGGTGCTGGGATAATTGGCTAGTCATATGCAGAAGATTGAAACTGGACCCCTTCCTTATACCATATACAAAAATCAACTCAAGATGGATTAAAGACTTAAATTTAAAACCTCAAATTATGAAAACCCTGGCAGACAACATAGGTAGTATCATTCTGGACATAGGAACTTGATATATTTCATGACAAAGACACCAAAAGCAATTGCAACAAAAGCAAAAATTGACTAAGGAGATCTAATTAAACCTAAGAGTTTCTGCAAAGCAAAAAAAAACTAGTGAAAAAGAGTGAACAGACAATATATAGAATGGGAGAAAATATCTGCAAATTATATATTTGAGAAAGGTCTAATATCCAGCATCTATAAGGAACTTAAACAAATTTACCAAAGAAAAAAACAACCCATTAAAAAATTGGCAGAGGACACAGACATTTTTTAAAAGCAGACATACATGTGGCAAGCAAGCATATGAAAAAAAGCTCAATATTATTGATCACTAGAGAAATGCAAATCAAAATCACAATGAGATATCATATCTTACCAGTCAGAATGGCTATTAGGAGAAGTCAAAAAATAACAGGTGCTGGCAAGATTATGGAGAAAAAGGAATGTTTATATACTATTGGTGAGAGTGTAAATTAGTTCAACCATTATGGCAAATTCCTCAAAGACCTGAAAACAGAACTACCAATCAACCAGCAATCCCATTACTGGGTATATACCCAAAGGGATATAAATCCTTCTATTTTTTTTTTTAAAAAAAAGTTCATTGCAGCACTATTCACAATAGCAAAGACATGGAATCAATGTAAATGTCCATCAATGGTAGACTGGATAACAAAAATGTGGTACATATACACCATGGAATACTATGCAGCCATAAAAAGAACAAGATTAAGTTCTTTGCAAGAACATGAATGGAGCTGGAGGTTATTGTCCTTAGCAAAGTAACACAGGAATAGAAAAACAAATGTCACATGTTCTCACTTAGAAGTGGGAGCTAAATGATGAGAACACATGGACACATAGAGGGGAACAACACACACTGAGGTTGGAGGGTGGGACTGGGGAGAGGAGCAGAAAATATAACTATTTGGTACTAGGCTTAGTACCTGGGTGATGAAATAATCTTGGTATCAAACCACTATGGCATTAGTTTACCTATATAACAAACCTGCACATGCACTTTTAAACCTAAAACAATTTTTTTAATCAGAAAAAGGAACTCAAAAGACTAAATAGCAGGGAAACAAATGAACCAATTAAAAAATTGGTTTCTTAGATTTTTTTGTGATCCTGTGACATAATACTTGATACTAGGTAGTTTATACACAATAGAAATTAATTTCTTACACTTCTGGATGCTTGGAAGTCTAAGCTTAAGGTGCTGATATTCAGTGTCTGGTAAGTGCTGCTCTCAGCTCCCAAGAAACCCCTTGTCACTGCATCCTCAAAAAGGGACAAATGCTGTGTCCTCACATGGCAGAAAGGTTTTATAAAAGGGGCAAAGTGGGTGAGCTAGTCCCCCCACCCCTTTTATGAGGTTACCAATTCCATTAAGGAAGGTTCTGCCCTCATGACTTAATCACCTCCTAAAGGCCCCACTTTTAATATTGTTCCATTGGAGATTAAGTTTTGACCTGAGTTTTGGAGGGGACACCAACATTCAAACCATAGCAATGGGCAAAAAACTTGATAGACATTTCCCAAAAGAAGCCAGCAGGGCAATGCAAATAAAAATCACAAGGAGACATCACTTCATACCTGTTAGAATGACTATTAACAAAACGACAAAAGGTTAAGTGTTGACCAGGATGTGGAGAAAAGGGAACCCTCATACACTATTGGTGGGAATGTTAATTGCTATAGCCATTATGACAGACAATATGGAGGCTTCTTGAAAAATTAAAAATTAAGCTACCATATGATACAGCAATCTCACTACTGGGTGTATATCTGAAGGAAATTAAATTGGTATCTGTTGCTTGCTTTCAGCATGAAGAACTTCAGTCCTGGTAGCAATTAATTTTTTCACTGCTTTTTTAAATTCGTGAATGTTACTGTCAGTTTTCAGAGGTAGCTTTGCTGGATATAAGATTTCCGGTTTTTGTGGGTTTGTATTTGTTTGGTCTGTCAGCACTTTCCATTAGTTATCCCATTCTCTCTGGCCTCCACTGTTTCTGATAATAAATCACCTGTTAAGCTTATTGGGACTCCCTTGTACATGAAGAGTCCATTTTCTCTTGCGGTTTTCAAGACTTTTTCTGTTTTTTGACATTTTTACTATGGTATGTCTGATTGTGGACCTCTTTGTGTTTATACTGCTTAGAGTTTGTTGAGCTCCCTGGATGTGTGCAGATTAATTTTTTTGTCAAATTTGAAAAGTTTTCAGCAATGATTTCTTTTATTATTAGTAGTAGTAGTATACTTCAAGTTCTGGGGTACATGTGCACAATGTGCAGGTTTGTTACATAGTGCCATTTGGTCTGCTGCACCCATCAACTCATCATTTACATTAGGTATTTCTGATAATGCTATCCCTCCCCCAGACCCTCCACTCCCAGACAGGCCCCAGTGTATGATATTCCCCTCCCTGTGTCCATGTGTTCTCAATGTTCAACTCCCACCCATGAGTGAGAACATATGGTGTTTTGTTTTATCCTCCTGCATTACTTTGCTGAGAATGATGGTTTCCAGTTTCATCTGTGTCCCTGCAAAGGACATGAACACATCCTTTTTTATGGCTGCATAGTATTCCATGGTGCATATGTGCCACATTGTCTTTATCTACTCTATCATTGATGGACATTTGGACTGGTTCCAAGACTTTGCCACTGTGAACAGAACATGTGCATGTGTCTTTATAGCAGAATGATTTATAATCCTTTGGGTATATACCCAGTAATGGGATTGCTGGGTCAAATGGTATTTCTAGTTCTAGATCCTTGAGAAATTGCCACACTGTCTTCCACAATGGTTGAACTAATTTACGCTCCCATCAACAGGGTAAACACGTTCCTATTTCTCCACATCCTCTCCAGCATCTGTTGTTTCCTGACTTTTTAATGACCATCATTCTAACTGGCATGACATGGCCTCTCATTGTGGTTTTGACTTGCATTTCTCTAATGACCAGTGATGATGAGCATTTTTTCATAAATCTGTTGGATACATAAATGTCTTTTTTTGAAAAGTGTCTGTTCATATCCTTCACTCATTTTTTGGTGGGGTTTTTTGTTTGTGTCTTGTAAATTCATTTAAGTTCTTTGTAGATTCTGGATATTAGCCCTTTGTCAGATGGATAGATTGCAAAATTTTTCTCCCATTCTGTAGACTGCCTGTTCATTCTGCTAATAGTTTCTTTTGCTGTGGAGAAACTCTTTAGTTTAATTAAATCCCATCTGTCTATTTTGGCTTTTGTTGCCATGGCTTTTGGTGTTTTAGTCATGAAGTCTTTGCCCATCCCCATGTCCTGAATGGTATTGCCTAGGTTTTCTTCTAGGGTTTTTATGGTTTTAGGTCTTACATTTAAGTCTTTAATCCATCTAAAGTTAATTTTTGGATAAGGTGTAAGGAAGGGATCCAGTTTTAGCTTTCTGTATATGGCTAGCCAGTTTTCCCAGCACCTTTTATTAAATAAGGAATCCTTTCCCCATTGCTTTTTCTTGTCAGGTTTGTCAAAGATCAGATGGTTGTGGATATGTGGTATTATTTCTAAGGCCTCTGTTCTGTTCCTGTGGTCTATATATCTGTTTTGGTACCAGTACCATGCTGTTTTGGTGACTGTAGCCTTGTAGTATAGTTTGAAGTCAGGTAGCGTGATGCCTCCAGCTTTGTTCTTTTGGCTTAACATTGTCTTGGCTATGTGGGCTCCTGTTTTGGTTTCATATGAAATTTAAAATAGTTTTTTCCAATTCTGTGAAGAAAGTCAGAGGTAGCTTGATGGAGAGAGCATTGAATTTGGGCAGTATGACCATTTTCACGATATTGATTCTTCCTATCCATGAGCATGGAATGTTCTTCCATTTGTTTGTGTCCTCTTTTATTTTCTTGAGCAGTGGTTTGTAATTTTCCTTGAAGATGTTCTTCACATCCCTTGTAAGTTGGATTCCTAGGTATTTTATTCTCTTTGTAGCAATTGTGAATGGGAGTTCACTCATGNTTTTCCAATTCTGTGAAGAAAGTCAGAGGTAGCTTGATGGAGAGAGCATTGAATTTGGGCAGTATGACCATTTTCACGATATTGATTCTTCCTATCCATGAGCATGGAATGTTCTTCCATTTGTTTGTGTCCTCTTTTATTTTCTTGAGCAGTGGTTTGTAATTTTCCTTGAAGATGTTCTTCACATCCCTTGTAAGTTGGATTCCTAGGTATTTTATTCTCTTTGTAGCAATTGTGAATGGGAGTTCACTCATGATTTGGCTCTCTGTTTGTCTGCTATTGGTGTATAGGAATGCTTGCAATTTTTGCACATTGATTTTGTATCCTGAAACTTTGCTGAAGTTGCTTATCGGCTTACGGAGTTTGGGCTGAGATGATGGCGTTTTCTAAATATACAATCATGTCATCTGCAAACAGAGACAACTTGACTTCCTCTTTTCCTAATTGAATGTCATGTATTTCTTTCTCTTGCCTGATTGCCCTGGCCAGAACTTCCAATACTATGTTGAATAGGAGTGGTGAGAGAGGGCATCCTTATCTTGTGCTGGTTTTCAAAGGGAATTCAGCCATGATTTCTTTGAATGTATTCCACACCCTCAACTCCTCACCTTCTGTTACTCCCATTATTAGTTTTTTGGTGTGTTTAATGGTGCTCTACATTACTCTAGGCTTTGCTTATTTTTCTTCATTCTTTTTTTCTTTCTGTTTCTCATACTGCATAACCTCAATTGATGTATCTTTGAGTTCACTGATTCTTTCTTTTGCTGACTTAAATCTGCTATTGTAGCTCTCTAGTCACCCTGAGGTGATTGTAGTTTTGGCAAGATTCTCTATTACTACCTCTTCTCTGACTTCTGTTAGAATGTTTGCTCCCATTGATGCCAAAACCAGCTACCAGATGCCATTAATTTTGTTGGTTGCTCTACTGTTTTGGACAAATTCTCTGGGACACTCATTGCTCTACAATCTCTTTCAATTAAATTTGGTCCCTTTGCATGGGCACTTTTTAAAGCTAGTCTTTGAGATTTGTTCTGATTCTAGAAGAGCTCCTGTTAGTTGTTTCTTATGCTGTTCTTTCTGCTGAACTATCTGTCTTTATGGAGATTTAGTAGATTTCAATGAATAAATATTACTTCATTTGCTGTATGCCCTTAGGACAATTTTAGAAGACATTAGGTCATACGTAATTATATAATTTTCTTCACTTTAGGTTGTTTTTCTGGGGAGTGGGTTCATGGAGCTACTTTTGCCACCATTCTAGAAGTAGAATCCTCAGCAAATTCTTGAAGGAAATTCTGAGCAGCACAGCTCTAGGGCTGCCACTTCAGTTGAATTACTAACACCTGGGTTCAACAATGGCCTATGCTGAATGAAGTTGAGATGGCAGGATTTGGGGTATTATGTAGAAGAGGGAATTTAAAAGATATGAATGTTGGAGTGGATTTACCATGTGCAACCAGTTTACCCATGTCTAATTAGGTACCCTGAAAGGGTTCGGAGAACACTCTCTTCACCAAAACATTGAAAGTTACATTGGCCAGGGGAACATTAGCGTTCTTGAGAAGCCCTAGAGTAGTGACCGCACTCTGAGAATAAAGATGGGAGAGGTTGCACTTAATTACCAGAGGTAAGGCAGACATATAGGCAGACATATGTACACAAGGCAGTTGGGCCAGCATGGTAATCAGGAGGATTTGAACGACCAGAATATTTGGCTGTGACTAGTTGATCCTGGTATCCCTCAGACTGACACAGAAGGTCACCCACTTTGGTCCTATGTGGTCCATATAACTCAAGGTCTGGAATGACTGGTCTTTAAAAGGGAAAATAGAGTTGCAGCTCTAAAATGGGGCAGGGAGGAGTGTGTTTGGATCCATTGTTTGGATCCATGCAATGGATCCCCTTGAGCATCTCCTATTACACCCACTCAATGCTGAAGTGGAAGATTATTGGGGGAACCCGCCCCCAATATTTCAATGTAGGTTCTTTCTATTTTCCATACATGTCAGCTGGCTGAGAAATAAAGAGAAAGAGTACAAAGAGAGGAATTTTACAGCTGGGATGCCAGGGGTCACATCACATATCGGTAGGATGGTGATGCCCACCTGAGTCTCAGACCAGCAAGTTTTTATTAAGGGTTTTAAAAGGGGAGGGAGTGTAAGAACAGGGAGTAGGTACAAAGATCACATGCTTCAAAGGGCAAAAGCAGAACAAAGATCACGTGCTTCTGAGGGAACAGGACAAAAGGCAAAACAGAACTACTGATAAGGGTCTATGTTCAGCTGTGCACGTATTGTCTTGATAACTTAAACAACAGAAAACAGGGTTTGAGAGCAGAGAACCAGTCTAACCAAAATTTACCAGGGCAGAGTTTTTCCCCATACTAATAAGCCTGAGGGTACTGCTGGAGACCAGGACATATCTCAGTCCTTATCTCAACCACATAAGACAGACACTCCAAGAGCAGCCATTTATAGACCTCCCCCAGGAACACATTCCTTTCCCAGTGTATTAATATTAATATTTCTTGCTAGGAAAAGAATTTAGTGATATCTCTCCTACTTGCACGTCCGTTTATAGGCTCTCTGCAAGAAGGAAAATATGGCTCTTTTTGCCCGACCCCAC
>NW_016806447.1:1300216-1316076 GCF_001698545.2 Rhinopithecus bieti
CAAGTTTTTATTAAGGGTTTTAAAAGGGGAGGGAGTGTAAGAACAGGGAGTAGGTACAAAGATCACATGCTTCAAAGGGCAAAAAGCAGAACAAAGATCACGTGCTTCTGAGGGAACAGGACAAAAGGCAAAACAGAACTACTGATAAGGGTCTATGTTCAGCTGTGCACGTATTGTCTTGATAACTTAAACAACAGAAAACAGGGTTTGAGAGCAGAGAACCAGTCTAACCAAAATTTACCAGGGCAGAGTTTTCCCCATACTAATAAGCCTGAGGGTACTGCTGGAGACCAGGACATATCTCAGTCCTTATCTCAACCACATAAGACAGACACTCCAAGAGCAGCCATTTATAGACCTCCCCAGGAACACATTCCTTTCCCAGTGTATTAATATTAATATTTCTTGCTAGGAAAAGAATTTAGTGATATCTCTCCTACTTGCACGTCCGTTTATAGGCTCTCTGCAAGAAGGAAAATATGGCTCTTTTGCCCGACCCCACAGGCAGTCAGACCTTATGGTTGTCTTCCCTTGTTCCCTAAAAATCACTGTTACTCTGTTCTTTTTTAAGGTGCACTGATTTCATATTTTTGAAATACACACATTTGACAATCAATTTGTACAGTTAACACAATTATCACAGTGGTCCTGAGGTGACGTACATCCTCAGCTTACGAAAATAACAGGATTAAGAGATCAAAGTAAAGACAGGCATAAAAAATTATAAAAGTATTATTTGGGAACTGATAAATGTGCATATTAAAATGAAATCTTCACAATTTATGTTCCTCTGCCATGGCTACAGCTGGTCCGTCCATTTGGGGTCCGTGACTTCCCACAACAAAAGAGGTACATACTCAGGATCCAGCAAATTCTCTTCTATGTTTCTAACCTTGAGAAACTCTGCAGCATGCAAGAAATGAGGCATATATAAGGATGTTTAATGTAGCACTGTTTATAAAAAAAGAAAAAGTGAAACAATTCAAATGGTCCCCAGTTGGGAAATTGTTTACTCATTCAATAAAATATTGCAAAACAGTTAAAACAGATATTAGAGCTATGTTTATGAACATGAATAAATCTTAAAAATACAATGTTGAATGAAAAAAAGTAATTTGCAAAAGGACGTATACAAAAGAATGTCACTTATGCAAATTTTCATAATAGCTAAAGCAAATCATATATACTCTTTTGGGTTACATGAATTATGTAGTGAAAACATAAAGCTTAATAGCAATGATTCACATCAACACCATGTGAGTGATGTTATACCAGTAAGAGAAAGATAAATAGATGAGGGAGGGCATTAACTTTATCTGTACCATTTCATGGTTTTGAAATAGAAATTTGAAGCAGATATAGCAAAATGTTGACATCTTTTCATCAAGGTTGTGTGCTTACAGACATATGTTACATAACTTTGGGAACTTTATCCTTAAATATTTCATAATTCAAAATAAACACTTTAAAAGGAAATTGCTTCTTCATATCAACAAATTATTTGTAAAGAATTAGTATTTTTACTAAGTCCTCACTGACATACAACATATGATGTAATTGTAGAAGGTACCCCTTTTATTTACCCTTTATATCTGAAAGATAAATAAATGTGGGGTGTGTAACCCAGAAATGCAAGACATGTTAAAAGTAAATTATACAAAGTTTTAGGGATTAGGTCTTGGAGAAATGCTACCTGTCTACTTTCAAAGCTTAGATTAAAAGTTAATGGATTTTCAAATGGATTATTTTGCCATCTACAAACTTATAACCAAATGTAATTATGACCTTACACTATGGGTAAGTGCAAGAGAGTCATCTTTGCTATTTGGTCATTCATGCTCCCATAATTGGCAGGAAATAGGATTCTCCACTTGACAAGTAAAGAGAACCCTTTGAGAAACATGAGAGGTGTCACTATTATCATCATTGTATATTATATAATTGCTGGCACCCAGCAGTTATATAAAATAGCAGACAGTTGAGCTTCAGCAGATCCTCTAAACTTTCTAATTATACAGATCAGAATATCTATCTGGAAAGTGGAATTCTATGTCTAAAATCACCCCTGAACTCTACAGTAGGTTGGTTTTCTTTATTGGCTTTTTTAGGAGAGCAAAATGCTCCATTTATTTCCTTGTATATAATTAAACATGGAGTAGAACAACAAATAAAAACTGAGTTATTGGAGGCAGTGTACTCAAGTCTTATGCCTCATAATGCTATTTCAACAAAAGTAAAAATCTCCATGGTGATTCATTTACTCTTCCAAATTATCCTATGAGATATTTTCCCAGGATTTTTAACATTAAAAGGTACTAGGTCAAAGTGCTTAGCTATAGTACGATATAATAAGATTTTAAATTATGATGAATATTCTCATTTCCCCACAATAAATATTTTAATGTACTATATATTTTTTTAAATTATGTACTTGTACAATATTGTACATTTGGCCCCAGTGCTGTGGTTTTAAATTATCTAGAATTGGGGGTAATATTGCCAAACAGAGCTGTTTCTAATTCTACCTCACTCTGTAATAGATACTTCAGGAGCACTAAGTATATGATAGGTGAAAGAAAATCGATATTCCTCATCACAAACATTGTATATTTGCTATTGAGGAGAGAGATGCTGGGCAGGTTAGCACCCCTGTAACTATTAAAAAATTTAAAATTCATCACTTTTTTAAAGCTACTATTTATGTAGCTAAAATCAGACAAAAATTATGAAACCATTTCAGATATTCTGTAATATTAGCCAAAACATACTTTTCATCAACATGAAAATATAATCATACTGTCCTGCCCAAATACTTATGAGTTACATTTCTCTCAAATATTTTAAACTATAGACTTGCTTGTTTTTGTTCTTCTCTCTTCTTCTACTGTCAGAAACTTTGCCTTCAAAGTGCATGTTTCTTTTTATTCTTTTGGCAAATCTATGATTCTAACATCTTAAACATATTAACTTCTTGGGTCAACAAAAAATTTTCTCCAGTACAATTAATCTCAGTAATATGATGATGATACTTCAGTAGAAACCATCTGCAATTTAAAGTATTATTGCCAAGAACAGAAAATTGGCACATTAATTTGTAACATACAATAAAGGCCTTTCTCAACTTCATTTCCTTGGTAGATGCTTTTTGGGAACAATACTTTAAAAACCCAACACAATGCAGCAGAAGTATCCAAAGTTCTCATGGAAACAAAAGGTACCAGAGGGGTGCATGAGTGAGGTAAGAGATGGTGCAGCACGCCAGGCCCTCAGGAGCTGAGTGAGTGCTCCCAGCAGCAAGGCTGCCAGGCCAGTTTGCTTCCCTGGCAGGCAGAAGGGCCTTCCGGCATTGATATAAAAATGGGAAGACAAAAATGAGGGAGAGAAAAGGGAAGAGGTTGTATTAACACACAGGGAAAAGAATTGAGAAGGAACATGGACAAACAAATGGTTCGTGTCAGTCAGACTAATTCTTAGCAACAAAAACTTCTTAACTTCTACTTCAGACTATGACATCCATAGCTACATGGCTAGTGATTTCAAATTCATTCTAATACTGGAAAGAAGGAAGCAGAAAGCATCACTGAAACTACTGACCTGAGTTTGCTATTATTTATTATAGACACACATGTAATTATCGTGAAAATACAATGTACCACTGCTTAAATTTCCCTGTCTTACTTATGATCACTTAACCAATGGTCTCCATATTTACTCTCAATCACCTCTACCTCAAGTTCATGGTATTGAGTTCCCATTAGTATAGTTGCGTTCATTTGCCAGACTAAATTAATTTAAAATATCTAGAAAAAAATAAAAGATAAAACCACTCTAAAATTAGATTACAAAAGAAGTTATAACTAACCTAACTGGATAGCCAACAAAGATCCATTTTCTGTGAATATTTGTAGTTAGAATTGAAGCAGACTTTGAAAAATTCTAGTTTTAAATTTACCATTTGCATTTGGGAATGGTGATTATGCTAAGGAAAACAATGTGGTAACGGGGGAATAAGGAAGAGAGAGAGAAAGTTCTAAGAGCTGTGACTTGCATTAGTGAACTGGTCATCAGTAATGTTTATATATGACTGCTGAAATATTTTAAAAAATCAAAGCTCCTTCAAAAATACATTGTATGGGCAGTTGTTTAAATGTTGTATAAGAAAATCTTGTTCAATGATACTTTGTATTTCAATAAATTATACTCTCCAGCTCAGTAAACAGAAAAAAAAAATCTAAACTCCATGAGTCATATAAGATAAACTTTAGGGAAAACATTTTGTAAATATGTTAATAAAATTTTGCTATAACATTGGTGACGCCAGTCAAAATCAAATACTATATTGTTTTATTTATTTTGTTTATAACTTTTCTATCATTTTTAGGGATTTGAGTAATAGTGGAAAACTGCAATTTCTTGGTCTTCCATTTGAACCTAAGATCTGTAAACCACTAACCACTTAAAAAGAAGTTTTTTTTAAAAAATCTGTATTGATAATTCTTTATATTATTTAAAAAATACCAGTTTTGAATACACCAAACATCAAAATATAGTTAAGCCTGTGTCATAAAATATAAAGTGGATACACAAATGAATTGTGTGAAGTAGCCTTAGAGGAAAATATTAAAACTTGTTCCCTCAGTTCTTATTTTAAACTTCTTAGATTAATAGTTGAAACCTTTCAGGTTTTCTTCACCTTTCTTCTCCAACCTATTACGTCCTTTCTCCCTAGTGAAGTTCTGCATTTTTATACAATGACAGTCAACATAAATGATATATGATTATAAATAAATTAAGTGATTCCATAAGCAGCACATGGAAATCATACCTACATACCATTGGACATTATGTTTGAAACAGATGGCTTTTTTAGGCCTGGTCTCCTCTGGGATAGTAGAGATAGTTGGATTAGAATTCTGGATGTTTAAAAAGCACACACATACAAATAGACGATGGCTTTAATGGAGGAAAGAGTACATGGGTTCTTTACTGTCTCACATGATGATTCTCCTGACCATGTGTCTTTTGTCAACAGGGATTACTTATATTTAAAAGGATTTTTAAGATGCAAGATTCATCAGCATGATGCAAGAAGATAAAATGCTTTCATGTTTCAATGGGTGAGTTTCATGTTTAACAAGCTGTTTTAAAAAGATACAATCGGGCTTGGTTTATTGCTTAATCAGTGAACTAAAATGAAAGTAGTAGAGAGTTCTGACTTGTGTCTTCCCTAGGATATCCCTATGACTAGAGTAAGCCATTTGTGTTACTGTAGAAAAAGATGTGTTGAGGCTTTTCCTCTGAGGAGGAATACCGAGAAACCAGGTCTACTAAGAAAAGATGGACAATGGCAGCTGCTGAGAAGGGTGGGGCACCAAGAAGCTGTGAGGACCCAAAGTATTGAACGCAGAAATCAGCGCCAATAGCTTTTTTCCCCAAGAACCATTTTAGGATGAGTTACATGTTATATAAAACAATGACTGACAATAGTTAAAACTCCTAAATAAATCCTATTCTAAATAACTTATTCTTCAACAGTTCTGTTAGTATCAGTAATTGATATGCATCAATTTAGTAAAATTATTTGTATTTTATTTTGTAAATAGAAGTTATTTTAAAATTAAGAAATTTTATTATAATGTTTATATTAGTAAACATGCAGTGTGGTGCACTAGGGAAAAAATCACAAATACTTTGGAGTAACATTATCAGGACATGTGTAAAATGTAGGAAGAAAGGGAAATACAGATGATAACATAAATAGATGGAGATAATTAACATTTCCCAAATAGGAGGACTGAGCCTACAAAGTGGTTAATTTCACCCAAAGCAATCTGTGCAATTAATATATTCTTGGTCAAAATGCCAATGGGATTTATGGGTTGTTTTTTAAGATTTAGTGATGTTTAAGATTAAATTTTAAAACTATTGAAAAGTCAGATTGATGAGGAATTAATAATGTTATCGAGTATTACAAAACAGTATAAAGTCATAATAACAAGTTAGTGTGGTTCTCTGAGAGAGGAAAAGACAAATAAGTAAATGAAACAAACAATGGTTCAGAAGTGTTCATGCGGGAGACGCAACAATACAAACCAATGGAGAAACATAAACAATGATTTTGCAACCAAATATAAGCTAGGTGGAAAAAACTTTAGATATTCACTTCATATATTAGACAAAATTAAATTTTCAATGAATTAAACTGCTAATTCAAAATATCAAAATACTTGTATAAAAAATATATAGACTAATATTTATCTCTCCATGAGAAATAATTCCAAGCTTAAAAGAGTAAAAGAAAAATAAAGGAAGATGCAACTTGGTTAACTACATAACAATAAAAGATATGCATATGGAAAAACATAATATGGAAAATCAAGAGTAACATAAAACTGAAGAAATATAAAAGGGTAAAAATTTTCTATAAATAATGAAGCATAGAAATGCAAAAAAAAAAAGAAGAATATCAATGAATAGTTTAAACTACCAATGGATTAGAAACTATCAGAAGAAGAAAAGTTAATTTCTTTATAAAATGCAAATATTATTGAGATATCATTCATTTAACTGTAAAGTTAGCAAAGATTTAAAAGTATAATACAGAGTATAAAATGAAAAAGATATTCTGTTCAGAATAAAATGGAAAATTTGTGGGAGGAAACAGTTTGACAACTTGCTTCAAGAGTCTTAGAAATACCTTTATCTTCTCATCACCAATTTATTTCTAATAAGAAGAAAATAATCATATCTAAACAAAGATTTATGCACACAGATGTTTGGTGTAGCATTAGTTACACTAGTGAAAAAACAGATACAATATGTATGCCTATTAGTGAAATGCATAAATTGTTGTGTTATAAAGTAGAAAATTTGCTCTAATTATAACTAGAACCATAAACACACAAATAATTACATGTAAAGTGTTTACGACACAGTGAAGGGCCCTTGTGACTGGGCCTCATGCCAAACAACTTGTTACAAAAAAAGTTAGGGTCCCAGACCATGCCACAGCTTCACGAGACCTCTCCTCATCTGTGCATGGCTGGGTAGCCAACTCTGGAGCCCAGGCTGTTGCTTCCCAGTCTGGTAGTGAATCCCTTCCATAGTATGGTGAATGTAGTGTCCAACTCTGGAGCCCACGCTGTTGCTTTCCAGTCTGGTAGTGAATCCCTTCCATAGTATGGTGAATGTAGTGTCCAACTCTGGAGGCCAGGGTGTTGTTACTTCCGACTCTTGAGCCCAGACTGTTGCTTCCCAGTCTGGTGGTGAATCCTCCACAATCTGGTGAGTGTGGTGTCCAACTCGGGAGCCCAGGCTGCTGCTTCCCAGTCTGGTGGTGAATCCTCCATAGTCTGCTGAGTGTAAATATATACATATATATACATCTTTTCCTTCTCCCCTTTCCATTGCAATTTGCTTATTATATCAATCTGCCTATTATATCAATTTGCTTATCATATCATTTGCTTATTATATCTGCATTGCCATTTACATGGGATAAAGGTTGTTCACCCTTAAAGGTATTGTATGTGTGTCTTTTCTTCTTCCCTCATGCATTTCCTGCACAGAACAATTAGCAGCTGTGTGACCCTTGAAATAAACATAAAACGAGGTTAGAGGGTTGAGTTCTTTCTTTTACTATTAAGACAGAGTAAAGAAACACATAAATAATATCTGGAAATCAAGCCTCATATTGAATATAATATTTACACTGATTGGAACTTATATGAGTCATTATTAGTAGAGAATATTAATTGAATGTTTTTAAAGTGCTGTGGTCATTATTATTGACATGTACAGAGAAAATGTCCCACATATAGATTTTACCTACTTTTAAAAGAGAGTCTTTGATTCAATTGGTAAGTTATTTATAAATTTTTTGTAACAAAAAGATCCCGGGCATTATTTCAGCTCCCTTACAAAATACCTACAAATGCAACACAGTAACATTGTCAGTAGAAAATCATTAACGATAAAGGATTGTATCATGAATTTTCTTGCAAGTTCAAGATGATGTTGAATTGCACAAATCACTAATAAATCAGATTAGTCCACTAGGTTATCTGAATCCACAAGACTTCGATAGGGGCAAGCTACAGTTTTACATTTCTATTAAAACTGGTAGAAAACTTAGTAAGCTTTTATCTATTATATTTCAGTCAGTATCAAGTGCCAATAGCCATGATCACAGTTCTTTTTAGTCTTATTTCTTAAAATTGCTACATTTCTTTGCTTTATCATAGTTTTCAACTTAATTACTGGCATCTTGGGTCTGTAAAGAAGCTTTGATAGAAAAGACACACCATTATTATTTTGTCCATTTGAAATGATTAAAGGGTGTCACTCCCTCAGTTGGAAATTTTACTCTAAGACATCTTAATCCATTCAGAGGTTCTAAACAATTTGAAAAGCTATGTACCTTAATTTGATTGTTGCCATGAGACTGAGATTTAATCAGCTCTTATGACTTAAAATTCTTCTCAGTTTTATAAGTTGGAGTTGAGAAAAACTTTCCTCTTTGATATTGAAAGACATGGAATTCATGTACTCTATTTCCATTGATTCCTATTTGTAAGCTAATTCTTTTCTGATCTTACTTCATATAATTCCCTATCAAATGCAGCCAACATCAACTAACATACACTACTAATGCTATTTTAACCACTTTTCTGAAAACAACAGGTTTATTAGGTAAATTATCTTATTTTCACATCTTTATCAAAAATAATTTTACCAAATATTTTGCAACTGATTAGCATTGATTATGATTCAGCATTCAAAATAGTCTTTTCACTCCCTCCCACCAGAAAACTAAACCTGTGTCACATAGTGTGACATTTCCCTTTGAATATCAATTTTTGTATCTGTCAGAATAGGCTAGGATACACTACAGTAACAAACAAAAATCTCATGGCTTATCACATAAACATACATTTCATGTCCAAAGTGAGTCTGCAATGGCTGTGTTCATCAGTCTCCCAAGGACTTGGAATGATAGAGATTTAATATTAACATATACTTTTTAAATTCCTGCGAAAAGGAGAAAGTAACATGGAAAGTCATGTATAAGTTTTTAGGTTTTTCACAAGGAACTGACACAAATCACTTGGCTAGAGCAAACATAATCATGCCTAATATCAATGGAGACAGGTAAGTGCAATCTTACTATGCACACAGGGGGAGAGCCAGAAATATCTGGTGACCTACACTAATGGCATTTGAAAACTGACAGAATTAAATAATTATTTCCTTCTTTTTCTTATTACTATAATTTTGCTAATGCAATATTTACAAATAATATGAATAGAAAAGAGGTGAAATGGCAAAAACAATATTGTATTCCTCAAAAAAGGCATGCACACCCAGTGTAAGATTCTCAAGTTATTAACTCAAGTTGTCAGACCAAATCACAAGTTGAAAACAATGAACAAAAAATGTAATCTCAAGATCTTTTAAAATTATTGATATGTCCCTACAGCCCTGTCTAAAACATAATGATAGTCAATGATATGGAAGAATAAAATATATCAAATAATTTTCTAAACAAAGATGAGGTAGGATTATTTCTATATAATTCTTTCAAATACTTATCATTTAGAAAACCTTCAGCTAATATATTACTATTTACACAGCATTCAATCAGTAACTTAATTACAAATATATAGCCATATTCTTTACTGTTTCATAAATAAATACTGCACAGGGTAGTAATTGCTGGTATATATCTCTTATCTATTTCTGTTAAGATTATAATTCACATATAATGCAAAGTGTTCAACCAACTAATCTCAAATTTTTTAGGGCTCCTCACTGTGTCATCTTTATAGCTGTTAGTGGCAATAAAGTATTTACTTACTTGAATGATTAGACTTAAAAGCAATGGGACATACCATGACTACATGCAGTAAACAAATACTTAAATTTATTTCATGAAATCTTGCAATCTTACAAACCCTGTTTGAAAATTTTCTTTAAATTCTGCAGAATTATAATAAAATAGCAGGATCTGTATATATTGAATATAAAAGACTATGGGTTAAAATGTTTTTTAGGCAAGGGAAAGGTTTCAAAGGATAGTGCTTAATTTTTCTCAAAAATAACAGAGATAAGACTGCTCTCAAGAAGGCCAACTAGATGCATCCAGGAGGAACATCTGCCACCAAGGGTCCAGGACATTAGGAAGACTGGCACACTCTGAGCACTGTCAGTGGACAGAGGAAAGACTACATAAGCTGGGTTGAAGGTGGAGGAAACTGGGAACCCTGCATGGGGCTACCATGTACTGGGACTTGCTTCTGGCCCCTGACAACCCCTGGGGAAGTGGTGAGTTGGGCAGGCAAGGAGCAACCCACCAGGCACCTCTGGAATTCTGGCAGCAGGAGATCCCATAACCCCCATGGACACCTGAGCTGGCAGGGAGAGCTGCTTAGAGAGATGGCAGAGACAGAATTCCAGCCAGTGCAGAGCCCAGAGGCCTTGGTGTGGGAGTGTCTGTAGTGAAGCCCAACAAGGGATGTCCATCCCCCTAGGCTCACCTTGCTCTCCTAGGAGACTCTAGCCCTAGGGAAACTGTGGGACCCGAACAGTGAAGGGCAATCTTGTCCATGAGATGACGCCAGTCTGACCTGAGTGCCCCACTGTCTACCAGTCTCTCCCAGGATCCCAGCCTAGATGCACCTGCTTGTAGTGCAGCCTTGGATGCTCAGCTGAGGTAACTCCCAGGTGCCTGCATCACAGCTCCTACACTGATAAATCATGCCTGAGCATCAGGGAGCTCCAATAGAGCAGCCCCTACTACCATGCACCAAATTAACTGCTCCCTCCCACCACCACAGCCTCTGCCATGCTGGTTTGCCTGTGTGCACTTGTCCATGGCTTCCCACCACATCACTTTGCCAGTGAGTGTATGCAGGAAGACTTCACCTCCTCTACCCTGCCAGTGCACATGTGCATGTGCACCCCATCATGACACTGCTACCCAACATGAGCATACCCCATACACCCTGTCCAACATGGAGGAGCACAAGGAGACTAGTAGCCCCTCCCTACTACTCTGTGCTGTTACTGCCACTTGTGTATTTATATGCACATGGAGACCACCAGCATCACACCCCTGAGTACCTCACCCCCATGTTGACACAACCTCCAGTCAAAACCTATGCACAGAGACCAGCAGCCTCACCCCTCATCCTGCACAGCTGCTACTGCCCACATGAATGAGTAAATGGAGAGTGCCAGCTCCAGGCTGCCAACAACCCCCAAGCTGACCATCACCAGCACAAATATGCGCATGGATGCTGGCAGGCTCCTACCACCCAATGAAACACTTTGGTTGGCACCACCCATTGAGTGTTGTAACCAGAGGTCTAAAAACACCTCAGCCCCTCCAGTGCATCAGATTCCTAAACTTGAGGGGCCAGAGAACAAAGCAAGGGGTCTGATATTAGCCTCTCAGAGTTAGGGAACACAGTGCAGTAGTCCTGAGATGAGCCTTGGCTCCCTGAAATCTTCCAGAAATGAAGCCAGTTGACTAAACCCACCTTTATAGCATAATCAAACCCCCAAGGACACTAAGAAGATTAAAGAAAAGAAATTAATCCAAAAGACAGCAACTTCAAATATTGAAAGACCATTAGCCCATGAAGATGAAAAAGAATGAATGCAAGAACTCTGGCAACTCAAAAAGCCAGAGTGTCTTCTTACCTCCAAATGAAAGCACTAGTTCCTCAGCAATGGTTCTTAACCAGGCTGAAATGACAGAAATAGAATTTGGAATATGGATAGGAATGAAGATTACTGACATTCAGCAGAAAGTCAAAACCCAATTCAAGGAATCTAAAGGTTATTATAAAATGATACAGGAGCTGATGAAATGTCCATTATAGAAGGAACCAAAGTGATCTGATAAAGCTGAAAAGCACAATACAAGAATTTCACAATGTATTCACAAGTATTAATAGCAGAATAGGCTAAGCTAAGCAAAGAATCTCAGAGCATGAAAACCTGCTCTACAAAATAACTCAATCAGACAAAAATTTTTTAAAAAGTAAAGAAGAGTGAATAGGCAATCTACAGAATAAGAGAAAATTTTTGCAATATATCCATCTGAGAAAGGGCTAATATCCAGAATCTACAAGGAACTCAAACAAATTTACAAGGAAAACACAAACAACCCAATCAAAAAGTGGGCAGAGGATCTGAACAGACAATTCTCAAAAGAAGACATTTATGCAGCCAACAAACATGTGAAAAAAAGCTCATCATCACTGGTCATTAGAGAAATGCAAATCAAAACCACAATGAGATATCATCTCATACCAGTTAGAATGGTGATCATTAAAAAGTCTGGAAATAACAGATATTGACAAGGATGTGGAGAAATAGGAATGCTTTCACACTGTTGATGGGAGTGTAAATTAGTTCAACCATTGTGGAAGACAGTGTGGCAATTCCTCAAGGATCTGGAGCCAGAAATATCATTTGACTCAGCAATCCCATTACTGGATATATACCCAAAGGATTATAAATCACTCTACTATAAAGATACATGCACATGTATGTTTATTGCAGCACCATTTACAATAGCAAAAACTTGAAACCAACCCAAATGCTCATCAATGATAGACTGGATAAAGAAAATGTGGCACATATACACCATGGAATACTATGCAGCCATAAAAAAGAATGAGTTCATGTCCTTTGCAGGGACATGGATAAAGCTGGAAACCATCATCCTCAGCAAACTAACACAGAAACAGAAAACCAAACACCTCATATTCTCACTCATAAGTGGGAGGTGAACAATGAAAACACACAGACACAGGGAGGGAAACATTACACACTACAGCTTGTTGGCAGGTGGAGGGAAAGGGGAGGGACAGCATTAGGACAAATACCAAAGAAGACATACAAATGGCCAAAAAGTACATTTAAAAAAATGTTCAACATCACTAATTATCAGGAAAATGCAAATCAAAATCACAATAGATCACCACTTCACACCTGTTAGGATAACTGATCAAAAAGTCAAAAGATAACAAGTGTTGGCAAGGATGTGGATAAAAGGAAACCCTATACCTTGTTGGCTGGAATAAAAGTTGGTACAGGCTTTATGAAAAATATTTTGGATATTATGAAAAAATAAAAAATAGAACTACCACATGATCTAGCAATCTCACTTCTGGGTATTTATCCAAAAGAGATGAAATCAGGATCTCACAAAGATATTCACACACCTATGTTTATTGTAGCACCATTTACAATAGCTAAGATGTAGAAACAAACTTGTTATAGAATACTAGTCAACTTTAAAAAAAAAAGGAAGGAGGCTGCACCACTAGAAAGATGGCGGAGCAAGAGCAAAGAAAAATCTCTTTGGTTCCAGAAAATCTGCTGAAAAAGAGGAAGGCTTATCAAGCCCTCAAAGCCACCCAGGCAAAGCAGGCACTTTTGGCAAAGAAGGAGCAGAGGAAAGGAAAAGGGCTCAGGTTTAAGCGACTAGAATCATTCCTACATGATTCCTGGCGGCAGAAACGTGACAAGGTGCGTCTCAGACGACTAGAAGTGAAACCTCATGCCTTGGAATTGCCAGACAAACATTCCTTGGCCTTTGTTGTACGCATCGAAAGGATTGATGGCGTGAGTTTACTGGTGCAGAGAACCATTGCAAGACTTCGCCTAAAGAAAATTTTTAGTGGTGTCTTTGTAAAAGTCACCCCCCAGAACCTAAAAATGCTGCGTATAGTGGAACCTTATGTGACCTGGGGATTTCCAAATCTGAAGTCTGTCCGAGAACTCATTTTGAAACGTGGACAAGCCAAGGTCAAGAATAAGACCATCCCTCTGACAGACAACACAGTGATTGAGGAGCACCTGGGGAAGTTTGGCGTCATTTGCTTGGAAGACCTCATTCATGAAATTGCCTTCCCAGGGAAGCATTTCCAGGAGATCTCATGGTTCTTGCGCCCTTTCCACCTCTCAGTGGCCCGACATGCTACCAAAAATAGAGTGGGCTTCCTCAAGGAGATGGGCACACCTGGCTATCGGGGTGAACCCATCAATCAGCTTATCTGCCAGCTGAACTAGACCCAGGTGTCAAACTGTGGTAAATTTTTATCAATGAAGTGGAAGCATGTGTTTGATTGTTTTGGGAATTTTTATCAAGTATCTTCAGAGATTATTTCCTGCTTTATCTTCAAAAACTGGAAAGGAAGGATCAAAGAAAAGACAGTAGCTGGCCGGGCGTGATGGCTCACGCCTGTAATCCCAACACTTTGGGAGGCTGAGGCAGGTGGATCACCTGAGGTTGAGGGTTCGAGACCAGCCTGACCAACACGGAGAAATGCTGTCTCTAGTAAAAATACAAAAATTAGCCAGGCATAGTGGCATATTCCTGTAATCTCAGCTACTCGGGAGGCTGAGGCAGGAGACTTGCCAGGCGGAGGTTGCAGTGAGCCGAGATCACGCCCTTGCACTCTAGCCTGGGCAACAAGCGAAACTCCGTCTCAAAGAAAAGAAAAGACAATAGCTTATGTTCATGGCAAGCATCTCTCATCACACTCCAGTTCCAAAGAAAAATTCCAGTGTTTTCTACATTGAGTACTGCATCGTCTGAAATCAGCACATTCCGTGGAGGAAGGAGTCCTGCTTTGTTGCATCTATCTTAGGGTTTAATGTTGGTAAATGAGTCACTCTAGCATTTGTACAAGGCTCCCTAAGACTTCTGCAGCAGTTGACCAAGCCCAAGGACATAATTGAATCTGGAGAGTCCTAGGGCCTTGTTTTGAAAAAGACTTGAAATACACATAGGAAGAAAGGCATACAAATAAATGTTCACTTGTCTGCTGTGAAAAAAAAAAAAAAAGGAAGGAAATTCTGTAATATGTGACAGCATGGATGAATCTTGAGGACATTATGCTAAGTGAAATAAGCCAGTCATAGAACAATACTGAATGATTGCAGTGATATGAGATATGCAGAATAGTCAAATTCATAAAATCAAAGAGCAGAACGGTAGTTTCCAGGGTGGAAATCAAAAGTTACTAATGAACATAGTTAGTCAAGCAAGATGAATAAGCTCTAGAGATCTGCTGTAACATATTGCACCCATAGTCAACAATAATGTATTAGACACTTAAAAACTTGTTAAGATGGTAGAGCCCATATTAAGTATTCTAACCACAACAAAATGAAATAAAATAGAAAGGAATCAAGTACTGGTATACACAACAACATGAATATGTCTCCAAAGTATTAAGCTAAGTGAAAAAAAAAGGCAGGCACAAAGACTCCATACTGTATAATTCCATTCACATGAATTTCTAGAAAAAGCAAATCTACAGTGACATAAAGCATATAGGTGGTTGCCAGGGGCAGGATGTGGGGAGAGGTCACTGACTGCAAAGAAACAGAGTGTTAAAACTAAGGGTGGTAAAACTAGCCTATTATGATTGTGGTGGAGGTTACATAACTGTACGAATTTATCAAAACTAGTTAAATTGTACTTTTTGAATTGGCAAATTTCACTGTGTACAAATAAAACTCCAATAGAAAAAATGGCAGATATAAAAAGGATAGGGAGAATTCACATTTTTTCTTTTTTTTTTTTTTTTTTAATTATACTTTAAGTTCTAGGGTACATGTGCATAACGTGCAGGTTTGTTACATATGTATACTTGTGCCATGTTGGTGTGCTGCACCCATCAACTCGTCAGCACCCATCAATTCGTCATTTATATCATGTATAACTCCCAATGCCATCCCTCCCCCCACCCATGATAGGCCCCGATGTGTGATGTTCCCCTTCCCGAGTCCAAGTGATCTCATTGTTCAGTTCCCACCTATGAGTGAGAACATGCGGT
>NW_016806447.1:1320283-1336429 GCF_001698545.2 Rhinopithecus bieti
TATATTCTCCTGGTGTGCCCGTTTGCTTAAAGCACAGTACTGGGGTGGGAGTTACCTGATTTTCCAGGTGTTGTGTGTCTCAGTTCCCCTGGCTAGGAAAAGGGATTCCCTTCCCCTTGCGCTTCCCAGGTGAGGCGATGCCTCGCCCTGCTTCAGCTCTCACTGGTCAGGCTGCAGCAGCTGACCAGCACCGATTGTCCGGCACTCCCTAGTGAGATGACCCCAGTACCTCAGTTGAAAATGCAGAAATCACCAGTCTTCTGTGTCGCTCGCACTGGGAGTTGGAGCCTGGAGCTGTTCCTATTCGGCCATCTTGCTCCCAGAATTCACAATTTTTCAAATGCAACAAAAGTTAATAACAGGCTAAATAAATTAAATTAAATATCGAAGACCAAAATGTGGTCACATGTGAAGACTTAGATTCAATGGTTGAGTCAGTCCATCTAGCAAAGATCTAGGTCTATTTCCTGTTAAACAATAATAGAAAAAAGGAAATCAAAGGGTATAGAATGAGTTTTCTATTCCCCTTCCTTAATCGGAGCCAAAACTTTGGTAGGTATGTTCACCAGGGCTGGGATTGAGGCACGGTGTGGTGGAGCCAGGCCAGGGATTCTCTTTCATGTTTATAGTGACAGGGATAAAGTCAGAATTAAACTTTTGGACAAGAATTCATCGGTTTTATACACTGCATTGAACCAGGGTCTGGGACAGAGAGGTCTTGGCCATGAACTTCCAAAGCATTTTACAGAGACTCATCAGGGAGGGGTAGGATATGACACCCCAGCTGGGGATTTTCCTGGCATATTTAGTTAGGAACTTTACCAGTGTAGTGTATTATCTGGGGCTAGAGCTAAGGAGGAATCCCATGTGGCTGAGGCCCATAGTGTGTGTCAGGGCTTACATGTTTCCAGACTGGTTACATATAGGAGATTAAGCAAATAAGTAAATATATTATGATGGATAAGAGCCAGATTTCTCACTGTTGGAGAAGGGATTTATAAGTACGAAAAGAGAAAAGGCTAAATATGTTATGTTAGATTGGAATTGGAAGTATTAGTTCAAACTCAAGTTGTTTTTTAAAAAAACAGACGTATGATAGACATACATAGATGACAGATAGATGTTTGTATGCATGCATGTATGTATGTAAGATAAATATACATATATTTCCTGGGTTAATTTTCTGAGAGAGCCTAAAAGTAATAATGCAGTAATGCACCACAACAATGAACACACCCAGTGCACAGATCGTGGTTTATGAATACTGCTCCCCAATAAAAAGAACTAGGCTCCTTGAAGAATTGGTTGACTCAAGGCTTGGGCAGAAAATGTCTAAGATGATCCTGGAACATGTCGGCTTCTCAGAAAATAAAGAAGTGCTAGAAAGAGGAAGAGGTCATGTCAAGAAGACATGGGAGTATCTTTGAAGAAACTTCCACTGGTCAAAACATGAGACAATTAGAGCATCAAAATAAATAATAATCATAAAATATAAGTCAGTGAATAAAATCAATATCCTTGAGTTCATATTGATATAAATAGATAATTATTAAATAAATAAATGGGAGAGATAGGAAAGGCCTTCCTTACAGTCAATTATCAACAAATAAATGTAGAAGGAACAACAGTATAAGAAAATAACTATTTGGCAACTATGAAAAAAATTGTATCAGAAAAGCATCATCAATGGATGTTAACACTAACAGGTGACAGTCTAATGAGAAATAAAATACTAACATAGTTTCAAAACTCTCCCCATAAATACTTAATAATTATTTTTTAATAAGTACGAAATACTTGAACAGTGGAGAAGCCTGGCAGACAACACTTTAATCAAGTGATCCAAGTGTAGCTACCAAACGGGAAAATTTGTCAGAGGGTACCTATCGTTACACACAGAAAATGATACAACATTATTTCTGTTGCATTCCTGCCAAATATGCATAACCTAAATTTAGTTATGTGGAAACCTCAGACCATCCCCAACTGAGGGACATTCCACAAAGCCACTGGCTCATATTCTTCAAAATTATCAAGATCATGAAAGACGAGAGAAGACTGAGAAATTTTCCAGACTGAAGGATATTTAAGAGACATGACATTTAATACAGCAAATGATTCTCTGTTGAATCCTGGACCTTTAAAAGATATAATTGGAATAAAAGGTAGAATTTGAATGGAGACTGTGGATTTCATGGTGGATCTATCAGTGCTAATACCTGGATTTTGATGGTTGTACTGTTGTTATATAGGACAATGTCCTTGTTTTAAGGAAATACACACTGAAATATTAAGCTTCAGTATCTGCAATAATTTCAAATGGTTTAAAAAGTATATAAGAGTATATTCATACAATAGAGAAAGAATGAAGCAAATATGATAAAACATTAATATTGGAGAAGCTGGGTAAAGAGTATGTGGGAATTAGTTGTGTTATTCTTGTAACTTTTCTATAAGTATAAAATCATTCTCAAATACAATATTTTAAAAGTGCAGTTTGTGTTGAATGTATTGGAAAATGTTTTTTAAAAGCTTACTAGCCAAACAAATGAAGAGACAATAAAAAAGAATAGAAGTTTCAAGTAAAATTACCATGGTTACCAGAATGGTTTTATTCTTCAGATTTTTTGGCATCAGAAACACATATTCATGTGTGCAAAACTGAAGGATGCAAATTATTACAGAGCATAAAGTGAGGAACACTGAGCTAAAAACTTGGAGTCCCAAGGCTTAAATCTCAGATCTCCAGCAGAATGGCCTCAGGACTGTCATTTAACTTTCCTGAACCTCAAGATAACTTAGCTATTGAGTTATTAAATCATTAAGTCCCTTTAATTTATAAAACTCCAGGATTCAAATTTTCCCAAGTAATAGTTTAAATCAAATTACCATTACCTTAAATATTGACTAAGTATTTAGCTATTACAAATTAATAATCAAAGGCTGTTGGGATTTGATGATTTTAGGATGATCGTAAAGTTTATTTGACAACGTGGCAAAGAATCTGTCTCATTTCTCAGTTGAATTCCAACGATTTCCTGAATCAGGTCTCTGAAGAAGTGATTAACGAACTGGTCACATTTTTCTTCTTAACCCTTTGATGTACCCTGTGCTCACTTAGCATAGCTGATTAGAAGATCATACTAACAAGCTCATGGAGTCATCATTCAAACGACAGTAAACTCCCACCCTTGCCAACCATCTGACATATGCTTGTCATTGGTAACAAGGTCAATTGAATGATTGTATGCGGATATATCACTGCAAATTCATCACCAATAGGAAAATAATTCACAAAGCACATCCATTTCACAATGGGCTAGCAACACCATTTTGCTGTACGAACACAGGATATCAAATTAGGTTTCTGGTGCTCTCAGCATATGCTATTAATCTCAAAATCCTCCTCTTAGATTTGAGACTCTGCTAAAATTTTACATCCCTACAAGTATCACTGTGCCCTTCAGTGATTAATATCTCCTTACTTTTGTGACTCTTTTGAGAAGAATTGGGAAGCAGAAAACCTAAAACATATATATTTCTAGTTCTGCAAAATTTGTACACCTAGAAGAAGGCACTCACCTTTTCAATTGTCCCCAAGTGATTGCATCAACAATACAATACACACGAAGATGCTGATGTGAAGTGAATACCACTCTAATGGATCACGATAGTAATATTATCATCAGGTTTTTATTCATATAGTAATTTACACAAAGCTAAATTTTTAAATAAGATGTTGATGTATTCAAATAAATATTTTAAAACTTATTAGCCCAGGGAATAATGAAGAAACAAACATTTAGTATGGCATTCTCTCTGAAGCTTCAAATAGTGATGTCTTATAACTGCTGTCTTCTAAATGTGACCTTTCATGTGAGATAACATTGGGAATCAGAATATAATATATTTACAACAAAGCAGTTTCATAATACCCTAAATAATATGGCAATGGGAGATCTAAAGCACAAACCTTTACACAGAAGAAATGCACTTCTAAAAGAAGTAAGGCTCTGGAAACAGGTAGAACCCTCAGATGAACAGAGGATGGCTCTGCGATTGGTTATGTGAGATATAGTTCGAGTGTGTTCTAGCTCTCACTCCCACTATGCCAGAAAAAAAGCAAAGATATGAGTATATAAGAAAGATCTTATTCTGCCTGAATATTACATTAACCTATGAGCACTACTGCTCCCTTGGTCAGCTTTTTCAGAGCCTGCTGGCACTGCAGCACTGCTGACCTAGTAGGTCTGATTATGAATGATCAATGTGCCTATTTGCAATAAAACTCTTTGCACAGATCTGGACCCTCAGCCCTTATTCACTCATGCAGATAATAACAGCAGTTCAAGGCACTTGCCCATAACTCCAAGCTTCATTAAACAAGGGGAATGTCACCAAAAGTCCCTTTAACTGTCTTTATGCTGCTAGGCAGGGAAAAATTGGAAATTCTGAGGAAGTGGAATTTACAGTGTTAATAAAATAAGGATTTGTATATCCTTGTGCCCTATTTTGCACATCTTTCGTGAGCTTCTTGTGTTAAAATTCACCATTTCAGTGGTGAAAAGAGTGAGAAATGTGAACAAAGGATATTGTATGCCTGAGGTCAGATTCTGCTTCAGAGAAAATATTTCAATGGAATTTTTCAAGTCTGTGACAGGGAATGGAGTGTTGCCACTCCTCCTCATTCATTATAGACACAACTAGTGTCAGGCTGGTGTCTCAAAGGGCTGGAGGTTGGAAAGAATGGTGGCGGAGGCACCAGAAGAGTTCTATGCAAACTTGAAAATAGGGTCCCTCTGTGGTGCATCGAGGCATGAAGTCTGCCTAGTCTCCAGTCTTTAAAGGGTGTGAATATTTGGTTACTCATTTTCTCAGGCAAAACATGTTAACAAGTCATTGGTGTTTGAGGAAAATGGGAGTTGCAGAAGATCTAATGAAGGATAGTCCACTTAAAACACAGTGCCCCATGCACCACCTGCTTAGGGTCCTCACATAGATGCAGCACTTCACTCCATATCCCTGGTATCACTCCTATATTAACCTACAATGCATAAGTTTTCCTAACTAATTAGAACAACCATTCACTTTCTTTTATAATTCTCTTTCTTAAAATTAGACGTTAAGGAAATCCTTAATTTTTTTGCCTGAATAACCCTGCTACCACTTAAAACACATAGGGAAATAGAGTTTCAAATGATAAAATAATTCAAGTCAAAGCTTAGGTTTCTTGAAGATAACTAGGTGGTCATTTCTGAGTAATAATTGGTATTTGCACCTCAACAATTGATAGTGCCTTAGGCAATACCAATTCAAGAAAAATAAGAACAATGGACAAATGAGAAATTACCCTGCACAATGAATAAACACACAAAATTTAGTTAAATTAACCCCGGAATAAAACACCTTTCTACAGAGAAATATGTTTTTCCTGCTTCAATCTATAAAAAGATAAGGCCCAAGATACACACATATAACCACATAAAAGCTGATAGACCAGTTGTTTTGTGGCAATTCACCATTCAATGCTAAGAAAATGGGCTCCCAGGTTTTCTTGCCCACTCAGAAATTGTTTAGCGGGCAAATTGCATACAGTAGTGGTCTGCAGTGCATCCCAATTTGCCACAAATAGCTTTTCCTCTGAACATCTCTCAGACCTTAAAACTCTATGTATCCATCTGTTCATGCAATGCCCAACACTTGTTTATACCCCCTAGTCACCTTGCAGCAATGTTGTATGGGAAGGGAGATGTGGAAAAGATTCAAAAGAGTGTGTGGGACTAGGATGGGATATCACTGGTAATTAAATAAAACACAGAGAAACATTATTTCTAAGATATCCTCCTGAAAAATATGTCATGTGAAGAATAAATGTAGATTTGGTCTGACTTTGTCTAAAGGTCAGGAGCAGGATTAGTGATAGAAGTTGTAAGGTAGTAGATTTTGTCTCACCATTAAAAAAAGAACTTTGTAATCATAAAAAGTGCTAAACTGTGGCTTCCTCAGGAGGTAAATGTGCTTCCTATGACTATGAGGGATGCCTTAGGAGAAGACATTACCGAAATAAGGGGGAGATTATTCTTAGATGATTTGAAAAAACATTTCTAACTTTAAAAATTAAATAATTCTATGATGAGATAGGAGCTAAGATGCTTTGCAAAGTGCACAAATAAGAAATTTAATTAGCACATATTTATTTCTCTATTGTCATCTTCAAGGGAGGCTTGAGTCCTGTTTGGCAATTTCACTAGGACATAAGTCTCTCTTCTAAACTGAGCAATGACATGAGCTTTAGTTTTGTTTAAAGAAACTTCTTTAAAAATTAAGAAATGACAGTGTGCTATTCTGCAAAGTAATTCCATTTGTGGAAACTGTGGCATTAACATGGTTAGGTTTAAAGTTAAGAGTTTCTTGCCTATTTGGAACAGGTTAGTCATCTCAACTCAGTTTGAATAAACAGCGCATTGTTCCCATTTTAAAGTTCAGGGATAAGATATTAATAATATATCCTCTTCCCTCCCACACTCTGCCAAGGCCCAAGAAGCTTCTGCTCAATGCTATCCATTCAAAGTGAAAGACGGGCTAAGCTATTCAAAGCTCCCTCTCTGGCTCTTAGGGCTTTGTGCTATTGTTCAGCTGTATAATACTTTGGTGGATTCTGTGGTTCAATCTGTTCAGATATACCTCCCACCAGCTGGAATACATGTCTTTAGCACTACGGTCTCCTTTCCATTATTTTTAATCTAGGCAGTTCAGGATTTGTTCTGTTTTACTTTGGGCTTTGTATTATATCTTTGCTTTCCCAGTACTGGAATTTTCTTCAGTATATTTCTACCAGAATATAAATGCCTATGGATGAAATTGCTCATATATGATATGTAGGAACTATGTATGTCTTAGTCTTTTTGCATTTTTCACAGCACTTGTCATAATGGCTTGAACACAACAGATGTTAAACCAAGGTTTATAAAATTCAATAAGCCACTTTTTCAACTCAAGTGTTACCTAGAAAAGTAACACAAGGCCAAAATGATGACATTTACAAAATATCATGTACTAAAATTTTTGTTATTCTTCATCTGTTTCAACAGTGATTGATCAATTTACTACTGATATCTATTAACACATTGAAAGTACCTGATCATCTGTCATTTAAAATCAATAATCTTGGTTTTTCAGAATGTAAGAAGAAAGAAGAAAAAAGCCTGACCAAAAGAGTATGATTGATTTTTAAGCAACTTCACGATTTTCTTACATTGGCACTCTTTCCGGTCTGCTATGAGTACCATAGGGGTTACAGGAGAAATATAGAAGAGCAAGGCCCTTTTGTCTTCCTCAGAGAGTTGAGCAGACATTGGCTACCTCTAGTACTACAGTCTGGGTCTCTGCAGTGGTGGAACTTGCCCACTGGGTAATAGATGATAATGATGTATTGAGGACATTTATTACTACACAATTTTCCACCTTGAGCAGGAAATTTCCCCTCTGTTCCCTAGGAAACAAAGCATGGAAGGATTACTTCAGACTCTCCGCCAGTTACCTCCTTTCATGGGAAGAGTGTCTTATGTAATTGATGAATTTGGGAGAAGTAATTGAGTACATTGGCTCAGCATCTTCTAGGTCCATCTATTTAAGGGTCAGCTTGACTGTAGTATGCAAGCTTTGGGGGCTCTTCTCTCATGTGATAGTTTAGCAGGTCTACTCCTATTCCTTCAAGAAGGCTGCAGCTCTGGGAGATAGGAAAGGCTCATGTTAAGTGATATATTAGCAAGCCCTCTCTGGCCATAAATTTAAAGCAATATTCACTAATTCAAGCTGTTGTGAGTAATAAGGATTTCTATTTGTCTGATCCCTGTATCCTATCTCAGTTGTTTCAAAATTTGCAAGGAGAAAGAGATGAAAGGAATAGAGAAATTTTCCATTTCTAAGCTTGTATATTAAATAACTGTAATATGAGCAGTTCTATAAAATTATATCAATTTTAAACCAATATCAAAATTATTAGGTAACTTAGGTTCATTCAACATTAAAATAATCTGTATTCTATTTTTATAATATACTCCATTTATTAAAGCGGAAAAATTTGGGGCAGGAACAGTGGCTCACAACTGTAATCCCAGCATTTTGGGAGGCCGAGGTGGGTGGAGCACCTGAGGTCAGGAGTTCGAGACCAGCCGGACCAACATGGTGAAGCCCCGTTTCTACTAAAAATACCAAAATTAGCCAGGCGTTGTGATGGGCGCCTATAATCCCAACTACTTGGGAGGCTGAGGCAGGAGAATAGCTTGAACCCAGGAGGCAGAGGTTGCAGTGAGCCGAGATTGCACCATTGTACTTCAGCCTGGGTGACAGAACAAGACTCTGTCAAAGAAAAAAAAAAACAAAAAGCAGAAAAACTTGAGCTGTTACTGCTAAACTTGATACTATTTCTTGCAAAGGAAATTGGTATCAGTCAGTATATTAAATGTACATGTAAATTTGTTACTTGGGGATTTAGACAGCAGAGTAGTTTTAACAGTTTATTTATTTCAGCATCATAATAGACATTAATTCTCATGCTACTGGTGACATTATTCCCAGGCACACCACATCTGAAACATAACCATATACTTTGAACTATCATCTTCACCATCATCTCAATACATATCATTGTATGGTTTTCAAAATATTTTCATTTATATTCTTTTATTCAGTCTTTAAACATCCCCAGCAATTAGATGGAATAAGTAGTTTCATCTATGTTTTAATGATGAAAAAGCTCACAAAGAGAAATTATGTGACTCCTCAAGTTACTCAGTCAGTAGTGATAATAGTGCCCAAGTGTCCAGCCTCCTATTTCTTTTCCTTTCTTTCTCTCTTTCCTTTTCCTTTTTCTTTCCCTCCCTCCCTCCCTCCCTCCCTTCCTTCCTTCCTTCCTTCCTTCCTTCCTTCCTTCTCCCTTCCTCCCTACCTCCCTCCCACACAGGCTGCAGTGCAGTGGCATGAACTTGGATCACTGCATGCAACCTCTGCCTCCTGGGCTCCAGTCATCCCTCCACCCCAGCCTCTAGAGCAGCTGGAACTACACTCCTAGAGAGACATGCCACCATAAATATCTAATTTTTGTAGAGAAAGGGTTTTGCCATGTTTCCTAGACTGGTCTCTAACTCCTGAGCTCAAGTGATCCACCTACCTCCTCCTCCCAAAGTGCTGGGATTACAGGCATGAGCCACCATGCCTAGCCGTGCCTCCTATTTCTGCAAAATTTTTATATACTTTGTATATTCTCATTACATTATATATTTATAATGGCAGCATTACTTGCATGTGACTAAAGGCAGTATTATCTGCAGCATATTATAGATATTTCTTTATATCTATCATTTTCTGTCTACAACTATCAGGACAGAAGGGACAAAATATTTTATTGTTCTTTGGCTTCCAAGAGCATACTAATTCAATGTAATTTAAAATATTGATTGAGTATCTAAATAATAATAACAGTAATAATAATAACAGGAGGCTTTAAATATGTTAAATAGATGAATAGATAAGTAGGTGAGTGGATAGAATGGTGGATGGATGGATGAAGGGATAGATGAATAAATATACAATATGCATAAAGATAGAAGAATAAGATGTGACTCCTAAGGAGGACAAACATAGTGACACACAAATATCTAGAATACATGCTGATTTGTACTATAATAGAGACAGGTACATTATATCAGGGGAACAGATGACAGAACAATTCATGGTATACCACATTTTAAGATCTCTCTATAAATGTTGTGCTGTAGCCCCATTGTTATGTTCTTTATGTTGTAAAGAAAAGAACAGAGCGTAATGAAGCATGCATGGCTCATTGTAAGAATTTTTTAAAGAAGTCACTTTAGAATACATTGAAATCAACAAAGAATCTAGGAATTTAAAACCCTAAAGAACTTAAATAAAAAACCCAGCCCTACACATTTTATTAGAGCAGGGACACCCAGATGGGATGGAGGGAGGAGGGGAGATGCCAATGTCATATACATGTATATTTAGTAGTTATAGAAAGTGTTAAGCCAAGGCATTAACCAGACACATTTCTAACCTTGACACAATTTGCTGATAAAATGGCCCTTAGGATAAACAGCACAATTGGCCTTATTTTGACCTGGGTCAGCAGGAGCTTTTAGCGGTGGGGTATTTGGTGTTCTGTCATGTAAATGCCCTCTTGAACAAGAACAGAACACATTGTTCAGGTTGCTCACACAGAGCTGGCAGTCAGTAACTGACACAAGGGAACTTGAGTAGAGACAAAACAGAAAGAGGATCTCTTTCAGGAGGAGTGGTGGGTGTTAAGGAAATTTAACAGAGTGAAAGGAAACTATTCTGGGAAAGATAATGTATGAATCCAAAATACTTTACACTTTAATCAAATATGCTGCTTAGGGGAAAAGCATAGTCTGCACCCCAACACCTGCTAGACCTAATGGACTCTGAAATGTTGTTTCAGAATTAATCAAGTCATTTAAAATCATAGCTGCAGTCTCCATTCACTACTCCTGTGCGTAAATGTGCTGATCCCGATACTAATCCATGTCGGGTGACTTGAGCAATATATCACCATAATTGCCATTTTAGGGCTGCAAATTGCAGCTAAAATAACCAGATGCAAAAGAGATGGCCGTATCATACTCTCAAGATGGATCTTCAAAGTTCAAGGAGAGTTCAAGCATGGAAGAGGCAATAGAAAGGGGTCAAGTGTAAGGGGATTGTTCATGTTCGAGAGGAATTAACTTTACAAATATATTGTTTCTGAGGTGATAATTGTCCCATCTTACAGTTATTCATACCTCATTTACTCATTGTATTCTTCTCAAGCATTTAATGAAATGAATTTGATTTTGACAAAATATTCTATTTCAAAATTGCCATTAATTTTCAACATTTTTTATTCTCCTCTAAATTATCTGTTTTAAAGGGATAGAGACTGGATTCAGGAAATCTAATATTTCCCTAGGTAATCTTCTGGCAAGAATTCACACCAGTTTCAGATATTTCCTTCCTAGCTCAGTAAATTAAATCATTGAACTAAAAAACATCACCAACATTCCAAACATCTCAAACTCAAAAGGCCAAGACAGAATTCTGTCCCATGTGAGTAAGACTAAGGCAGTTCTCTGAGCTTATCTGTCACAGTTCCTTACTTAGGCGACCATAAAAGTATGTAAATGAAAGCCTACTGCACACGTATTTGCTTGTATAAAATTAAGACAGATTTGGAAAATTGGAAACAAGAGAGTACCCCTGTAACTACTTCAGTATCAAAGTTGCTAAAAATGCCACTATTACTTGCTACTTAGCTTGAGTCACCATTCTGCTAATATCATATAAAATAAATCACCATATAAAGGAACCAAAATATACTACTTTTATTTCAAAATCCAAATTTGTTAACATAGCACTCAAGGACCTTCACAATCTGGAGCAAACCTACTTAATTAACACTTCTTTCTTCACAAACTCTTGCTTTTCAGCTTCTGCAACAGTAAATGGCTCATCATTTCCTCAAAAAAATAAGGCTTGTTTAAACCTCTGAGCATTAGAAAAATGCTCTTCTCTCCATATGACATATCTCTCTTCCCCATTTCTCTAACTAGTACACTTACTTTCACACTTTAATACCCAGCTGAAATGTCACCACTCTTCTCTGACCAGCCACCCCAATACACGACCTTTAGTTTCGTTTTTGCTACATGGTGCACAATGAAAACCTCCATTGAAGAATTTATCACAACATATTATTGCTATTTCTTTTGTGTCAATCACCCTCAATTAGATTATGAACTAATAGAGTAAATGGACTTATTTTTACAATTTCTTTAAGTAATATATTAAACATAGGTAAAAAAAAATTGCAAGAATCATACTGCAGTATCAAAATTATTGCTTTTTTACTATTTTTATTTCTGAAAACAAATGGTATATCACAGCATATTATATATATTTCTTTGTGTCTATCACTTTCTATCTCAGGTAGCAACTATCAGAATAGAGGAAACAAAATATTTAAAACATAATTGTCAAAATTTTTCAAAATTTGATGAAAATTATATACTTTCAATGTTAAGATTTTAAATAAAAACAGTACAAACACAAATGAAACTATACTAAGGAGCATCATAATCTGATTGCTCAAACTAGTAATACAGAGAAACTTGAAAAACCAGCCAGTGGTGGAAAAAAACAAGTTACATACAACAGGGAAACAAAGATAAGAATAACCTCAAACACCAACAGCCATGCACTTGGAAAGGCAATGCAACGACCTCTTTAAAGTAATGAAAGAAAAAAATGATAAAACTAAAATTTTACATCTGGAAAATAATCTTCAAAATGAAGGCAAAGGAAGTATTTTTTTTTTAATTAAACCTTCAACTTTTGGCATCAGACTTCCATTAAAGAAATATTAAAAGTAATTATTCTGGCTGAAGGAAAATAAACCCATCTGGAAATTTCAATGCACACAAAGAAATTTAAGAGTGTCAAAATGGTAAATATGTGGTAAACATAACAGATATTTTGTCATTTTAAAATTTTCTTTAAAAGATAAGTGATAGTATTTCAAGGTTTATAACATGTAAGAAAAAGTGTGTGCTAACAATAGAACAAAAGATTAGAAGAGGGAAATGGAAGTATGTAATTTATAAGAATGTATATTATAATAAGGTAAACACATACACTAAATGAAATAAGACAGAAATTTTGTTAAAAATTCAGAAGTATTGCTAAAGACAAAAATTGTAAAATATTCAAACTAACTCAAATAGAAGCAGAAAAGAGTAAAGAGAAGAAGAGAAAATATAGGCCAAAATAAAACAAATAAGAAAATGGTAAACCTAGCTTGAACCATACTAATAATCATATTACATGTAAATTATCTAAAGTTTCCAATAAAAGCAAACATTTTTTAACTGAATAAAACATGACTAAACCATATACTGTTCACAAGAAATTCACTTAAAATACAAAGATTCAGATTAAAATAAAAGATTTTAAAATTAGAAAAAAATTCATATACTAGTCAAAAGGAAACTGAAGTAGCTATATTTATATCGGGAAAATACCCTTCAGAAAAGGGATATTACAGAATTTAAAATAAATATTTCAAGATGTCAAATGTGACAATTAATTAAGACAGAGTAATCCTAATTATATATGCTCTGAATAACAGGGATTCAAAACACATAAAGCAAAGCTGAAAAAAACCATAAGGACACAAATCCACAATTATAGTTGCAGATTTCAACATTTCATTTTAATAAATTAATAGCTTAAGTAGACACAAAATAATGAGTATACAAGCCTTAAACAACACAATCAACCATCTTGACATGACTGACATTGTAGAATACTCAACTCAACAAAGCAAGCCTAAATAAACTTAAAAGTATTAAAACTATACAGTGTACTCTGACTATAATGTAATTGAATTAGAAATTAATGATAGCAATCTGAAAATGCCATAATATTTGCAAATTAAACAACACTCCTCCGAATAACTTGTGGATGAAATGAGAAGTTAAAAAGGAAAATTATAAAATATTTGGCATTCATAAAAAACAATAAGATCATGTCATTTTCAGGAACATGAATTGAGCTAATGGCCATTATCCTTAGCAAACTAATACAGAAACAGAAAACCAAATACTGCATGTTCTCACTTACAAGTGGGAGCTAAATGATGAGAACACATGGACACAAAGAGGGGAACAACAGACACGGGGACCTACCCAAGGGTGGAGCGTGGGAAGAGGGAGAGGATCAGAAAAGAAATAACTATTGGGTAGTAGGCCTAGTACTTGAGTGATGAAATAATCTATACAACAAATCCCTGTGACACAAGTTTACCTATATAACAAACCTGCACATGTACCCCTGAACCTATAATAAAAGTTTTTTAAAATGCTCAAATAATAATCAATTAAATTTTTTTAAAAATAGTAATAAAAAAATTTGGCTTTAATAGAAATGTAAACACAGACATCAAAATTTGTGGTATGCAACTAAAGCAATGTGTGATATTTTATATATATGGTTTTGTCCACAATCCCTGGCTCATAGCCTCTATAGCCCTTGTTACAGTCTTTTTATAATGGTGCACTTTAGGCCTAAAAAGCAGACCTCAGAAGACAAAATCTCTCCCTCTCTCTGACCTTCCCCTGGCCTCCTTTCACCAGCCCAAGGCAGGACACTAATCTTCCCCTGTCTTTCTGATTGTAGGTCCTAAGTTTCACATTTCAGAACAAATTCTGCCCCATACCCTGGAGGAAGGAATGTTGCACAGAGAGGCCAAGAAAAATCTGAACATGCAAACCTTGCTGGGTTTCCCCACTCAGTTTATTACCATAAGATTATACCGTTTTTGTCTAATCACATTTCTACATGGTTGTCAATCAAGCCTATCTAAAGAAGTCTCTGTAAAAAGGCCCAAGAAGACAGGGTTGGGAGAGTGTCTGGAATGCTGAACACATGGAGGTTCCTGGAAGATGGTGTACCCAGAAAGGGCATGGAAACTCTATGCCTCTTCCCACATGCCTCACCCTATGCATCTCTTCATCTGTATCGTTTGGAATATCTTTTATAATAAACCAGCAAACATAAGTTTCCTTGAGTTCTGTGAGCTTTCCAAGCAAAGGCATTTAACCCAAAGCGGAAATGACAACTTGAAGCTGGTTGATCAGGAGTTGCAGGGGCTGAGGGCTTATGATTAATGTTATTTTCAGGTAAATAGTGTCAGAATTAAATTGGAGTACATCTAGCTGGTGCTCACTGCAGAACTGATTGCTTGCTTGGTGTGCAAGGAAAACAATCTCATAGACTTGCTCACAGAAGTATTCTGTGCTGATTGTTGTGATGTGAGAACAGAGAAAAAGTTGTTTGAGTTTTGCCAGTGACTCACAGTGCTTAAAGGAAATTTATTGGCTTAAATACTTATGTTGAAAAAGAAGAGTCTAGACTAAATGATCTGAAGTTCCCTTTTAGGCATATTGACTATAAAAAGCAGAAAAAAATGAAATATTTATGAGATGATAAATCTAATAAGTATATATCTCATGAGTATATCAAGATAACTTTAAAACAATGAAGAAAGCTACCAGGCACCGTGGCTGACACCTGTAATCACAGCACTTTGAGAGGGCAAGGCAGGTGGATCACCTGAGGTCAGGAGTTCGAGACCAGCCTGGCCAATATGGTGAAACCCCATCTCTACTAAAAATTCAAAAAAATTAGCCAGACGTGGTGGTGCACACCTGTAGTCCCAGCTACTTGGGAGGCTGAGGTTGGAGAATTGCTTGAACCTGGGAAGTGGAGGTTGCAGTGAGTCTAAAATGTGCCACTAAATTCTAGCCTGCGTGACAGAGCGAGACTCCATCGCAGGAAAAAAAAAAGAATAAAGCAACGAAAACTAAAACTAGTTTTCTGAAAAATAAATCTTAAAACCTTCAGCCAGACTGATAAAGAAAAAAGGAAAGAATACACAGTTAAACTCAATAACTTATATGAAAGAACAAATTCCCGAAGGACAGAAATTATCAACACTGGTTAGCACTATATCTAAAACAGAGATTGAAGTTTTCAACAAAAACTTTCCCACAAAGAAAACTACAAGATTAAATAATTTTACTGGCTAAAATCTAGTGAAAGATTGAGAAAGAAATTATTCTAATGCTACAGAAAGTATCTGAGAAAATAGAAAAGGAAACACTTCCGAACTCATTCTAAAAGGCCACTTTACACATATACACCATGGAATACTATGCAGCCATAAAAAAGGATGAGTTTGCGTCCTTTGTAGGGACATGGATGCAACTGGAAACCATCATTCTTAGCAAACTATCACAAGAAGAGAAAACCAAACACCGCATGTTCTCACTCATAGGTGGGAACTGAACAATGAGGAAACTTGGACTCGGGAAGGGGAACATCACACACTGGGGCCTATCATGGGGAGGTGGGAGGGGGGAGGAATTGCATTGGGGAGTTATACATGATATAAATGATGACTTGATGGGTGCTGACGAGTTGATGGGTGCAGCACACCAACATGGCACAAGTATACATATGTAACAAACCTGCACGTTATGCACATGTACCCTAGAACTTAAAGTATAATAA
>NW_016806447.1:1336844-1344382 GCF_001698545.2 Rhinopithecus bieti
CTCCCTTACCTACTAAGTTACAGTCTGTATTTAACTCCCTCAAAAAAGAAATTTTTAAAGACTTATTTTTAAATTGTTTAGACATATTCTGCATTCTATCCATTTGCTTTCTGCTAAGAACTGTTTTCCAATAACCATGGGGATAATAGCTTATTCTTAGAACTATGAAAGTTTGGCAGCCCCATGGTGATGGTAGGGTTCAGAGAGGTAGAATAAGGATTTAATTCTGATTTTAACTACCTCCTAATCATTTTTTTTGCTTCATTCTCTCAAATCATGTGACACTATAAAAGAAATTTAACAAGAGTTTAGTTTGGGCAGTACATAAAATGATTCTATGATTGATATCAACAAAGACAGGACCCAGTCTTGAGTAAACTTAGGCATTCACTAGAAATAGTCTAACATCTTCTTTATTTCATGAGACACACTGCTGGTTCTATCATGAAGCTGTGAGCACACTGTGACTCACAGTAATGTCCGTGAGCTACAAAACAATGAACTTCACAATCCAAGGGGAGTTTTGGCAACTTCAGCTTTGCCATGAAATATCACTCTTCTCTGTGTAAAAGTGAAAAGGTGAAGGAAAGTGAAAGAGGATAACTAGCTTTTAACTGGCTTTGATGTTGTAAACACGTTACATGTAACATCTTGTTGAATCCATACAACTAGAATATTTGTATTCCATTTGAAAGATAAAAAAATTTTCAACAGATTAGTAAGTTACTATAAATCCTGTAAGCAGTATAAAATAAAACTGAAATTTGAATTCAAAAAAAAAAAAATAAAAGGCCACTTTAAATCATTCTCTTACACCATACACAAAAATCAATTCAAAATGGATTAAAGACTTAAACACAAGACCTGAAACCATAAAACTACTAGAAAAATGCATAGGAGAAAAATTCCATGGGGGGAAAAAAAAGCTTCTGCATAGCAAAAGAAACAATGAACAAAATTAAAAGTCAACTACAGCATGGGAGAAAATATTTGTAGACTATATATCTAATAAGGGGTTAATATTCAAATATATAAGGAACTCATACAACTCAATAACAAAAAAACAAACAATGTGATTTTAAAATGGGCAAGAGACCTAAACAGATGTTTATCTGAAGAAAACCTACAACTAGCTAACAGGTATACAGAAAGATGATCAATATTACTAATCATTAGAGAAATGCTAATCAAAACTACAGAGATATAACCTCACTCTTGTTAGAGTGGCTGTTATTTAAAAAACTTCTAATTGGGAGCTAAACATTGAGTACACATGGACACAAAGAAAGGAACAATAGACATCAGGGGCGTAACTTCTAAGAGATTATAAAAGGTTATAAAATCTTCATAACCTTTATGTCAGGAATTTCTTAGATAGGATACAAAAGTGCCTTTAAAGAAAACTTGATAACTTGGATTTCATCGATATTACAATTTTGGCATCAAAAGTTTTCCAAAATATAAAATAATTCTCACAACATAATAAAAGACAACCCAATTCTTAAATGGGCAAAAAAATTGACAAGATATTCCATAAAGTAAATATATGAATGGCCAATAAGGACATGAACAGACGTTCAACAAAACTTATACTTCTGGCCAAGATAAAGTTACAGAGGAAAGATTATTTTGTCATGTCTGAACAACTAAAAATTCTGAACCAATTTCTGAAACAATGGTCTTCAAGAATTCAGAAATCAGGCAATGAGAGATGAGCTAATCTAACAAGATGAGCCCTGCAATAGCTTTAATATACCACCTGGTGAAAAATTCTAGGACATGTGCATGGAGGGGGAATCAAAGAAAATGCAGAAGACTCCATGGGTTGAAGAAAATTTGGAAGTTTGAGGAGTCCGAGGCAACTACAATTTGTAGGGTAGAGTAATTTAAAAATAAATAAATAAAGAAGAACTGCAAAAACAGAAAACTCCAGAGATCTGAAGAAGGTGCACCCTGAGTATTCAGGATTTATGACAATGATCCAGCAAATACTGGAGAAACAAACAAACAAACAAACAAACACCACAAAGCATTAGAAGGAACAATCCTTGGGGCCTACACAGAGCCAGAATTAATTCCTGTTTTCACCAGGCAGAGTGTACAACCTTATTCTTCATGAGATACTTACATATTCAGAAGAGCATTCTCTCAGGTTTCAGGAAAAAAATAGCCAAAATAACATATAGTCATGACCAAAAATTTAACATCAAGAACTATAAGAATCAAGCTATTTTTAAGAAACTTAATCACAACCCAAATGAATAAATATTCAAGAATATTTATTGGAATGCAACATACCAAGAACACATCAAGCTAAAATTCACAATATTTGACATCAAATTAAAAATCAAAAGGTGTGCAAAAAAAGATCATAATGAAGAAAAAAAAGTAAGTTGAATCTAAAATAAATATGACACAGATTATAGAATATACACATATAATAAAAAGTTACTATAGCTATATTCAATGTGCTCAATAAGCTAGAGAAAAAATAAACATATTGAGACATGAAAGATATATTCATAAAAAGGACTCAAATTGAATTTCTAGAGTTGAAAACATATGAAACAAAACATACCATAAATGTAACTAATAGAGATTGCACAAGAAAAGATTAGTAAGCCAAAAGACAGCCAAAAAAAAAAGGTATCCAAAAGTAGTAATATACATAACATACTACATGTAATATACATAAAGTATATAATATCTATATGATATCTCTTGAAGATAGACTGTGATACATTAATGACATATACTTTAAATTCCAATGCAACTACTAAAATTACAAAACAAGTAGTTATAAGTAATAATAAAACAAAAAAGATACAATTGAATCATTAAAACATCTCTATTAATGCAAAAGAAAGCACAAGAGAGAAAGGGGAGGAAATAATAGAGGGAACAAACAGGAAAGATGCTCTAATTATACCCAATCAAATCAATGTAAATAAATAGGAAAGTCATGGATTAAACCTAAATGCCCATCAATGGTAGACTGGATAAAGAAAATGTTGTACATATACAGCATGGAATTCTACATAGATATAAAAAGAATGAGATCATGTCCTTTGCAATGACGTGGATGGAGCTGGAAGCCATTATCCCAAGCAAACTGACACAGGAACAGAAAACCAAATACCACATGTGCTCACTTATAAGTAGGAGATAAACACTGACTACATATGGATGCAAAGAAGTAAAAAACAGACACCACGGCCTACGTGAGGGTGGAAGGTAGGAGGAGGGTGACGATCGAAAAACTCAGATACACGGTTTGCTTATTACCTGGCTGACTAAATAGTCCATACATCAAGCCTCTCCGACATGCAGTTTACCTATATAACCTGCACGTGTACCACTGAATCTAAAATAAAAGTTTAAACACACACACACACACACACACACACACAATGTAAATGGCCTAAATACCACAAAGGCAGAAATTAGTAGATTAGAAAGGACAAGACCCAACTGCAGGCTTTCTATAACAAAAACTCTTTTTTTTAATTTTTATTTTAGGTTTGGGGGTACATGTGAAGGTTTGCTACATAGATAAACACATGTCACAGTGGTTTGTTATACATATTATTCCATCACCTATGTATTAAGCTCAGTACCCAGTAGTTATCTTTTCTCTTCCTCTCCCTCCTCCAGCCCTCCAGCCTCAAGTTGACCCCAGTGTCTGTTGTTTCCCTCTTTCTGTTTATGTTATTTTGCTCCCACTTATAAGTAAGAACATGTGATATTTGATTTTCTCTCCCTTCATTAGTTTGCTAAGGATGAGAGCCTCCAGCTCCATCCATGTTTCCACAAAAGACATGATCTCGTTCTTTTTTATGGCTGCATAATATTCCATCGTGTACATGTACCATGTTTTCCTTATCCACTTTGTCACTGATGGGCATTTAGGTTGATTCCATATCTCTACTATTGTGAACAGTGCTTTAATGAACATTTGTGTGCATGTGTCTTTATGGTAGAATGCTTTATATTCCTCTGGGTATATACCCTGTAATGGGATTGCTGGGTCAAATGGTAGTTCTGCTTTTAGCTCTTCAAGAAATTGTCATACTGCTTTCCACAATGGTTTAACTAATTTACACTCCACCAACAGTGTACAAGAGTTCCCTTTTCTCCATAACCTCGCCATCATCTGCTATTTTTGACATTTTAGTAACCAGTCTGACTGGTGTGATTTGATATCTCATTTTGGTTTTGATTTGCATTTTTCTAATGATCAGTGATATTGAGCTTTTTTCATATCCTTGTAGGCTGCATGTATGTCTTCTTTTAAGAAGTATCTGTTCATGTACTTTGCCCAATTTTTAGTAGACTTGTTTGTTTTTCTCTTGTAAACGTGCTTACATTTCTTATAGATGCTAGATTAGACCTTTCTCAGATACACAGTTTGCAAATACTTTCTCTCATTCTGTAGGTTGTCTACTCTGTTGATAGTTTCTTTTGCTGTAGAGATGCCTTTAAGTTAATTAGCTCCCAGTTATCAATTTTTGCTTTTGTTGCAATTGCTTTTGTTGTCTTCGTCATGAAATCTCTGCCTGTTCCTATGTCCAGGATGGCATTACCTAGGTTGTCTTTCAGGGTTTTTATATTTTACATTTAAGTCTTTAATCCATCCTGAGTGGATTTTTATATATGCTGCAAGGAAGAGGTCTAGCTTCAGTCTTCTGCATATGGTTAACCAGTTCTCCCAGCACCATTTATCAAATAGGGAGTCTTTTCTCCAACTGCTTGTTTTTGTCAGCTCTGTCAAAGATCAGATGGTTGTAGACATGCATCCTTATTTCTGGGCTCTCTATTCTGTTCCGTTGGTCTATGTGCCAGTTTTTATACCAGTAAGTACCATGCTGTTTCGGTCACTGCAGCCTTGTAGTATAGTTTGAAGTCAGGTAATATGATTCCTCCAGATTTGTTCTTTTTGCTTAGGATTGCCTTGGCTGTTCTGGCTCTTTTTTGGTTTCATATAAATTTTAAAATAAATTTTTATAGTTCTATGAAGAATGTCTTTGGAAGGAACAGCATTGAATCTGTCAATTGCTTTAGGCAGTATGGCCATTTTAATGATACTGATTCTTCTTATCTAACAGCATGGGATGTTTTTCCATTTGTTTGTGTATTGTCTGATTTCTTTGAGCAGTGTTTTAAAATTATCTTTGTAGACATCTTTCACCTCACCAGTTAGCTGTATTCCTAGGTATTTGACTCATACAAATTTAAAGTAAAGAGGTGGAAAAAGATATTCCATGCAAATGGACACCAAAAGCGAGTAGGAGTAGCTATTATTATATCAGACAAAATTAAATTTGAAAGAACAGCAGTTAATAAAGAGATACATTATATAATGATAAAAAGTACTTGTCCAACTGGAAAATATCAAAATCCTAAATATATTTGCACCTAACACTGGACCTCCAAAGTTTTTAAGACAATTACTACTAGACCTAAGAAATGATATAGATAGCAACAGAATAATAGTGAGACCTCAATACTCCACAGACAGCACTAGATAGATAATCAAGACAGAAAGTCAACAAAGAAACAATGGATTTAAACTATGCCATGGAACAAATGGACTCAACAGATATTTATAGAAGATTATACCCAAAAGCTGCAGAATATACATCCTAGTTATCAGCACATAGAATATTTTCCAAGGCCACAAAGTAAGTCTCAACAAATTTAAGAACATTGAAATTATAGCAAGTACTCACTCAGACCACAGTGGAATGAAATTGGAAATCAACTCCAAAAAGAACCCTCAAAACCAGGCAAACACATGGAAGTTAAACACCTGCTCCTGAATAATCACTGGGTCAACAATGAAATCAAGATGGGAATTTAAAAATTATTTGAACTGAACAATAGTTACACAACATATCAAAATCTCTGGGATACAGCAAAGGCAATGCTAAGAGGAAAGTTCATAACATTAAATGCCTACATCAAAAAGTCTAGAAGAGCACAAATAGACAATCTAAGTACACACCTCAAGAACTAGAGAAACAAGAATAAACCACACCCAAACCCAGCAAAAGAAATGAAATAACGAAGATCAGAGCAGAACTGAATGAAATTGAAACAAACAAAAAAAAGTACAAAAGATAAATTAAACAAAAAGCTGGTTCTTTGAAAAAAAAATAAATAAAATTGGTAGACCATTAGTAGGATTAATCAAGAAAAGAAGAGAGAAGGTCCAAATAAGCTCAATTAGAAAAGAAACAGGAGATATTACAACAGATACCACAGAAATACAAAAGATCATTCAAGGCTACTATGAACACCTTTACACATAAACTAGAAAACCTAGAAGAGATGGATAAATTCCTGGAAATATTCAACCCTCCTAAATTAAAATAGGAAGAAATCAAAACTCAGAATAGACCAATAACAAGCAGAAAGATTGAAATGGTATTTTAAAAGTTACCAACAAAAAAAGGTCCAGGACCAGATGGATTCGCAGCTGAATTCTATCGGACATTCAAAGAATTAGTATCAATCCTATTGACACTATTCCACAAGATAGAGCAAGGAGGAATCTTCCCTAATTCATTCTATAAAGCCAGTATCACTTTAATACCAAAAACAAGAAAGGATATAACAAAAAAAAAGCAAAAAGAAAACTACAGAGAAATACCCCTGATGAATATAGATGCAAAAATCCTTAACAAAATACTAGCTAACTGAATCCAACAGGATATCAAAAAGATAATACACAATGATCAAGTAGGTTTCATACCAAGGATGCAGGGATGATTTAACATCTGCAAGTCAATAAATGTGATATATCACATAAACAGAATTTAAAACAAAAACCACATGACCATCTCAAAGGACACAGAAAAAGGATTTGACAAGATCTAGCATCACTTTACAATTAAAACCCTCAGCAAAATCAGCAGTTAAGGGACACACCTTTAGGTAATAAAAGCCATTTATAACAAACCCACAACCAACATTATACTGGACAGAGAAAAGTTGAAGGAATTCCCCCTGAGAACTGGAACAAGACAAGGATGCCCACTCTCACCACTTCTATTCAACATACTACTGGAAGTCCTAGCTAGAGCAATCACACAAGAGAAAAAAAATAAAGGGCATCCGAACTGGTAAAGAGGAAGTCAAAGTGTTGCAGTTTGCTGATAATTTGTTCATATACCTAGAAACCCCTAAAATTCCTCCAAAAGCTCCTAGATCTGATACATGAATTCAGCAAAGTTTCAGGATACAAAATTAATGTACACCAATCAGTAGCTCTGCTATACACCAACAGCGACCAAGCTGAGAATCAAATTAAGAACTCAACCCCCTTTACGATAGCTGCCAAAAAAATAATAAAATAAAATACTTAGAAATATGTCTAACTCATGATTGTATATTTAGAAAACCCCATCGTCTCAGCCCAAAATCTCCTTAAGCTGATAAGCAACTTCAGCAAAGTCTCAGGATACAACATTAATGTGCAAAAATCACAAGCATTCTTATACACCAGTAACAGACAAGCAGAGAGCCAAATCAGGAAT
>NW_016806447.1:1345560-1358700 GCF_001698545.2 Rhinopithecus bieti
CACTGGGGCCTATCATGGGGAGGGGGGAGGAGGGAGGGATTGCATTGGGGAGTTATACATGATATAAATGATGAATTGATGGGTGCTGACGAGTTGATGGGTGCAGCACACCAACATGGCATAAGTATACATATGTAACAAACCTGCACGTTATGCACATGTACCCTAGAACTTAAAGTATAATAAAAATAAAAAAAAATAAAAAAAAATAAAAAAAAAAAGAAATATGTCTAACGAATGAGTTGAAAGACCTCTACAAGGAAAATTACAAAACACTGCTGCAAGAAACTGGAGATGATGCAAACAAATGAAACACATCCCATGCTCATGGATGTGTAGACTCAATATTGTGAAAATGATTATACCATCAAAAGCAATCTACAAATTCAGTGCAATTCCCATAAAAATACCACCACCATTCTTCACAGAATTAGAAAAAACAACCCTAAAATTCATATAGAACCAAAAAAGAGCCCACATAGACAAAGAAAGGCTAAGCAAAAAGAATAAATCTGGAGGCATCACATTACCTGGCTTCAGACTATACTACAAGGCTATAGTTACCAAAAGAGCATGGTAAGGGTATAAAAATAGGCATGTAGACCAGTGGGACACTGGTATAAAAACAGGCACGTAGAAAACTCACAAATAAAGTCAAATATTTACAGCCAACTGATTTTCAACAAAGCAAACAAAAACATAAAGTGGGGAAAGGACACTTTATTCAACAAATGGTGCTGGGATAACTAACCAGCCACATGTAGAAGAATGAAACTGGATCCTCATCTCTCACCTTACACAAAAATCAACTCAAGATAAATCAAAGACTTAAATATAAGACCTGAAACCATAAAAATTCTAGAAGATAACATCAGAAAAAAACCCTCTAGACATTGGCTTAAGCAAAGACTTCATGACCAAGAATCCAAAAGCAAATGCCACCAAAACAAAGATAAATATATGAGAATTAAACTAAAAAGCTTCTGCACAGCAAAAGAAACAATCATCAGAGTAAACAGACAAACCACAGAGTGGGAGAAAATCTTTGCAATCTATATAACTGGCAAAAGACTAATATCCAGAATCTACAAGAAACTCAAACTAATCAGCAATAAGAAAAAACACATAATCCCATTAAAAAGTGGGCTAAGAACATGAACAGACAATTCTCAAAATAAGATATTCAAATGGCCAACAAACTCATGAAAAAATGCTCAACATCATTAATGATTAGGGAAGTGCAAATCAAAACCACGGCATGATACCACCTCACTCCTGCAAGAATGGTCATAATCAAAAAATCCAAAAATAATAGATGTTGGTGTGGATGAATTGAAAAGGTAACACTTTTACACTGCTGGTAGGAATGTAAACTAGTACAACCACTGTGGAAAACAGTGGAGATTCCTTAGAGAACTAAAAGTAGAATTACCATTTGACCCAGCAATCCCACTCCTGGGTGAAGAAGTCAATAGAAAGATGATCTCATAACCACAAAATTACATGGAAATTAAACAGCCTGCTCCTGAATCGATTTTGGGTAAACAAAGAAATTAAAGAAAAAGGAAGAAATTCTTTGAAACTAATGAAAACAAAGATACAATATACTAGAATCTCTGGGAAACTGCTAAAGCAGTGTTAACATGGAAGTTTATAGGGCTAAATGGCCACATCGAAAAGTTAGAAACATCTCCATTTGACAACCTGACATCACACCCAGAAGAACTAGAAAAAACAAGAGTAAACCAAACCCAAAGCTAGCAGAAGAAAATAAATAACCCAAATCAGAGCTGCATGGAATGAAATTGAGATGTAAAAAACGATGTAAAAGATCAATGAGCTCGGTGCAGTGACTCACACTTATAATCCCAGCACTTCGGAAGGCCGAGGTGGGTGGATTGTTTGGGCTCGGAGTTCAAGACCAGCCTAGGCAACATGGTAAAACCCCGTCTCTAAAAAAAATGCAAAAAAATTAGTCAGTTGTGGTAGGATCCACTTGTAGTCCCACCTATTAGTGACACTGAGGTGGGAGGACTTCTTGAGCCCAGGAGACAGAGGTTGTGGTGAACTGAGATCATGTCACTGAACTCCAGCCTAGGTGACAAAGTGAGACCCTGTGTCAAAAAAAAAAAAAAAAAAAATCAACAAAACCAAAACTTGGTTATGTTAAAGAATAAATAAGCTTGATAGACTGCTAGCTGGACTAAGAAAGAAAAAATGATCCAAATAAACATGATTAGAAGTGACAAGGGGATGTTACCATTAGTCAGTCCAAACTGCATCATTATGTAAGCTCCCTGATTTTTTGCAGATCTTGGTCAAAGTGAAACATTTCATGGGGGTTCAGGCCATGAGAAACAGCTTGCCTAATGCCCTGACCACAAGGCAGGCAAAGGCCCAGCTAAAGGCAAAGGCCCAACTAAAGAAACATCCCTATCATATTCCACTGGGAGAAAGTGCAAGGAACACCACATTCCGATGGAACAAGGGCCAGAACCATCTCATCATGGGAACATCTTATCAACATCCTGACAGGCAGCAAGCCATACAGCCCAGACCCCTCCCACCCATACCTACAAGTACCCCAGCCTGTAAGCAGTGGTGGCTCTGGCCTTAAGCTGGTCCTCCACTTCTGCAGGTTTCTGCAAGATACCTATGTTGCTGTTTGAGCCACCGTCTCTCTGTATATATCTTTAACCCTCTCTCTGTATATATCTTTAACCCTCACCTTCCCTTCAAAACCTAAAAATCATCACAAACCAAGAGAAATTAAAAAAACAAAAACAAACAAAAAAAATCTCAGAGACTGTTATGAACAACTCAGTGCACACAAACTAGAAAACCTAAAAGAAATGGATTAATTCCTGGAAATATACAACCTCCCAAGATTGAACTAGGGAGAAATTAAAAATCTGAACAGACCAACAACAAGTTTAAAAAATGAATAGTAATAAAAAGCCTACCAACCAGAAAAACCCCTTGACTAGATTGATTTACACCCAAAGACTACCAGACATATAAAGAAGAGCTGGGAACCACTCCTATTAAAATAATTCCAAAAAAAAAAAAAAAGGAGGAAGACTTCCTGACTCATTCTTTGAGGCCAGAAACATTCTGATACCAAAATCTGGCAGAGATACAACCAAAAAGAAAACTTCAGCAGCCAATATCACTGACGAACATAGACACAAAAATCTCCAACAAAATACTAGGAAACAAAATCTAGCAGCACAACAAAAAGCTAATCTACTATGATTAAGTAGGCTTTATTCCTGGGATGCAAGGTTGGTTCAACATATACAAATCAAGAAATGTCATTCATCACTTAAACAGTACTAAAAACAAAAACTACATGATTATCTCAATGCAGAAAAGGCTTTCGATAAAATTCAACATCTCTAAACATGAAAACCCTCAACAAAATAGGCATTGAAAGAGCGTACCTTAAAGTAATAAAAGTAATCTATGACAAACCCCTAGCTAACATCATACTGAACAGGTAAAAACTGGAAGCATTCCCCTTGTGAACTGTAACAAGACAAGAATACCTATTCTTACCACTCCTATTCAACATAGTACTGGAAGCCCTAGCCACCGCAATCAGGCAAGGAAACAAAATAAAAAGCATTTAAACAAGAAGAAAGGAAGGTAAACTACCTCTTTTCACAGACTATATGATTTTATATCTAGAAAACTCCATAATCTCTGCCCAAAAGCTGCTGGATCAGAAAAACACCTTCAGCCAAGTTTCAGGATACAAAATCAATGTACAAACATCAGTGGCATTTCTATACATCAACAATGTCCAAACTGACAGCAAAATCAAGAATGCAATCCCATTCACAAAAGCCACAAAAAAAACCCCAAAATATCTAGGAACACATCTAACCAGGGGTGGGGTGAAAGATGTCTACAAAGAGAATTACAAAACACTGCTGAAAGAAATCAGAGATGACACAAACAAATGGAAAAACATTCCATACTCATGGATAGAAAGGGTCAACATCATTAAAATGGACATACTACCCCAAGTAATTGACAGATTCAGTGCTCTTCATATCAAACTACGAATGACATTTTTAACAGAATTATTAAAAAAAAAAAAACTATTCTAAAATACACATGGAAACAAAAAAAAAAAAAAAAAGAGCTCAAATAGTCAAAGCAATACTAAGCAAAGAACAAAGCCAAGGGCATTACATTACCTGACTTTGAACTATATTAGAGGGCTGTAGGGACCAAAACAACATGATACTGCTACAAAAATAGACACACAGACCAACGGAATGGGTTTGCAAACCCAGAAAGCCAAACACCTACAACCGTCTGATCTTTGGTAAGGCTGACAAAAATAATTGATGGGGAAAAGACTCTCTCTTCAATAAATGGTGCTGAGATAACTGGTTAGCCTTATGCAGAAGATTGAAATTGAACCCTTTCCTTACACCATATACAAAAATCAACTCAAGATGGATTTTATTTAACTGCAAAAGCCATCCAGTTTTTACTTAACTGTAAAAACTGAAACTATAAACACCCTGAAAGAAAATCTAGGCAATACCATTCTAGATCTAGGAACTGCAAAGATTTCCGACAAAGTTACCAAAAGTAATTGCAACAAGAGCAAAAATTGACAAATTGGATCAAATTAAACTAAAGGGCTTCTGTACAGCAAAAGAAACTATCAACAGGTAAACAAACAACCACAGAATGGGAGAAGATATTTGCAAACCATGAATGTGACAAAGGTCTAATATCTGGCATCTACAGGGAACGTAAACAAACTTACAAGAAAAAAAAAACACAACCCCATAAAAAAGTGGGCAACGGACATGAACGGACACTTTTCAAAAGAAGACATACATGTGGCCAATTAATCATATGACAAAAAAGCTCAACATCACTGATTATTAGAGAAATGCAAATCAAAATCACAATGAGATATCCTTTCACACTAGTCAGGATGGCTATTGCTAAAAAGTCAAAAAAATAACAGATGCTAGAGAGGATGCAGAGAAAACACCATTCATATACTGCTGTTGGAAATGTAAACTAGTTCAGTCACTGTGGAAAGCAATTTGGAGATACTTCAAAAAACTTAAAACAGAACTACCATTCCACCTAGCAATCCCAGTACTGGATATATACCCAGAGGAATATAAATTTTTCTACCATAAAGACAGACACAAGAATGTTTTCACTGCAGCACTATTCACAAGAGCAAAGACAAGAATCAACCTAAATGCCCGTCAACACAGGACTGGATAAAAAGAAAAGGGGATATGTATAACCATGGAATACTATGTAGCCATAAAAATGAACAAGATCATGTCCTTTGCAGCAACATGGATGGAACTGGAGGCCAATATCCTAAGTGAATTAATGCAGGAACAGAAAACCAAATACCTCATATTCTCACTTATAAGTGGGTGCTAAACATTGAGTACACAAGGGCACAAAGAAGAGAACAGACACCGGGGCCTGCTTGAGGATGAAGGTGAAAGTGGGGTGAGAATCAAAAACGTACTTATCAGGTACTATGCATATTATCTGAGTGACAAAATTATCTGTACACCAAACCCTGTGGTACATAATTGACCTGCGTAACAAAGCTGCACAGCACAGCTGCCCCTGAACCTAAAATAAAAGTTGCAAAAAAAAAAAAAAAAATTGGCCGGGCGCGGTGGCTCAAGCCTGTAATCCCAGCACTTTGGGAGGCCGAGACGGGCGGATCACGAGGTCAGGAGATTGAGACCATCCTGGCTAACACGGTGAAACCCCGTCTCTACTAAAATACAAAACTAGCCGGGCGAGGTGGGGGGCGCCTGTAGTCCCAGCTACTCGGGAGGCTGAGGCAGGAGAATGTCGTAAACCCGGGAGGCGGAGCTTGCAGTGAGCTGAGATCTGGCCACTGCACTCCAGTCCGGGCGACAGAGCGAGACTCCGCCTCAAAAAAAAAAAATTGAAACTGCAGACCTTCTAGATGAAAATAAGAGAAAATATTTGTATGCTTGGGTTATACAAAGATTTCTTAGGTATGACACCAAAGGCACAATGCATAAACAACAATTGATAAAACAGATTGTATATAAACAAAGTATTTTCTGTGGCTATGACATTATTAAGACAATAAAAGACAGGCCACAAACTAGAAGAACCTATTTGCAAGTCACCTAATTATATCCCAAATACGTAGAGAACTCACAAAAGTCAATAATAAGCTAACAAACAACCCAATTATTTAATGGGCAAAAGATTTGAAAAACAGTTCACCTAAGAAAATACAAATTGCAAATAAACACTTGAAAAGATGCTCAACATTATTAATTGTTAAGTTATGGACAAACAAAGCAAAACTACAATGTGACACTCCTCTATATTATTAGAATACTAAAATTAAAGAGCTTGACCTTTCCAAGTGTCATTGAACATGCAAAGCAACTGGAATTCTCATATTCTGCTGGTGTTGATGGGGAAATCTCATATTCTGCAGCACTTTGTTGTATTTTTCTTTTCATTTTTTATTTATATTTATTTATTTTTAACTTTTGGGGACATGCACACATATATTACATAGGTAAACTTGTGTCAGGGAGGTTTGTTGTATAGATTATTTCATCACCCACTTATTGAGTCTAATACCCATTACTTATTTTTCCTGGTGCTCTCCCTCTTTCCAACCTCCACCATCCAAAAGGCCCCAATGTGTGTTGTTCCCTTCTATGTGTCCAACTGTTCTCGTCATTTAGCTCCCCTTTATGAGAACATGTGGTATTTGGTTTTCTGCTCCTGCATTAGTTTGCCAAGGATAATAGCCTCCAGCTCCATCCATGTTCCCACAAGAACATGATCTCATTTTTTATGGCTGCATAGTATTCCATGGTGTATATGTACCATATTTGCTTTATTCAGTCTATCATTGATGGGCATTTAGGTTGAATCCATGTCTTTGCTACTATGAATTGTGGTCCAATGAACATACACATGAATGTGTCTTTATAATACAATGATGTATATTCCTTCGAGTATATATCCAGTAATGGGATTGCTGGGTCAAATGGTATTTCTGTCTTTAGGTCTTTGAGGAATCACCACAATGTCTTCTACCATGGCTGAATTACTTTATAATCCCACCAGTAGTATATAAGCATTCCTTTCTTTCCAGAATCTTGACAGAATCTGTTATTTTTTTTGACTTTTTAATAATAGTCATTCTGACTGGTGTGAGACAATATCCCACTGTGGTTTTGATTTGCTTTTTTTTTTTTTTTTTTTTTTTTTTTCTTTTTTTTTTTTTAAGATGGACTTTCACTCTTGTTGCCCAGGCTGGAATGCAATGGCGTGATCTTGGCTCACTGCAACCTCCACCACCTGGGTTCAAGCAATTCTCCTGCCTCAGCCTCCTGAGTAGCTGGGATTACAGGTGCCCACCACCACACCTGGCTAATTTTTGTATTTTTTTTTTTCTTTTAGTAAAGATGGGGTTTCACCATGTTGGCCAGGCTGGTTTTAAACTCCTGACCACAGGCGATCCACCCGCCTCGGCCTCCCAAAGTGTTGGGATTACAGGCATGAGCCACTGTGCTGTTGCTTTTTTTCATATGACTGTTGGCTGCATGTATGTCATCTTTTGAAAAGTATCTGTTTATGTCCTTTGCCCACTTTTTTATGGTTTTTTTCTTNATAGTCATTCTGACTGGTGTGAGACAATATCCCACTGTGGTTTTGATTTGATTTTTTTTTTTTTTTGTTTTTTTTTTTTTTTTTTTCTTTTTTTTTTTTTTAAGATGGACTTTCACTCTTGTTGCCCAGGCTGGAATGCAATGGCGTGATCTTGGCTCACTGCAACCTCCACCACCTGGGTTCAAGCAATTCTCCTGCCTCAGCCTCCTGAGTAGCTGGGATTACAGGTGCCCACCACCACACCTGGCTAATTTTGTATTTTTTTTTTCTTTTAGTAAAGATGGGGTTTCACCATGTTGGCCAGGCTGGTTTTAAACTCCTGACCACAGGCGATCCACCCGCCTCGGCCTCCCAAAGTGTTGGGATTACAGGCATGAGCCACTGTGCTGTTGCTTTTTTTCATATGACTGTTGGCTGCATGTATGTCATCTTTTGAAAAGTATCTGTTTATGTCCTTTGCCCACTTTTTTATGGTTTTTTTCTTGTAAATTTAAGTTCTTTATAGATGCCAGATATTAGACCTTTGTCAGATGCATGATTTGCAAATATTTTCTCTCATTCTATAGGTTGCCTGTTTACTCTGTTGATAGTTTATTTTGCTGTGCAGAAGCTCTTTAGTTTAATTAGATCCCATTTGTCAATTTTTGCTTTTGTTGCAATTGTTTTTGCATCTTCCTCATGAAATCTTTGCCCATGCCTATGTACTGAATGGTATTGCCTAGGTTGTCTTCCAGAGTTTTTACAGTTTTGAATTTTATGTTTAGTCCATCTTTTTTAAAAAATTCCAAGTTTCATTTTAACTTCAGAGGTACATGTGCAGTATGTGCACGTTTATTACATGGGTAAATGTGTGCCATGGTGGTTTGCTGCACAGATCATCCCATCACCCAGGTATTAATAAGCCCAGCATCTATTAGCTATTCTTCCTGATCCTCTCCCTTCTCCACTCCCTGCCCACCAATAGGCCCCAGCATGTGTTGTTTCCCCCAACGTATCCATGTATTCTCATCATTTAGCTTCCACTTATAAGTGAGAACATGTGGTATTTTGTTTTCTGTTCCTGTATTAGTTTGCTAAGAATAATGGCCTCTGGCTTCAACCATTTCCCTGTAAAGAATATGATCTTGTTCCTTTTTATGGCCACATAGTATTCCATGGTGTATATGTACCACATTTGCTTTATCCAGTCTATCATTGATGGGCATTTAGGTTGATTCCATGTCTTTGCTATAGTGAATAGTGCTATAATGAACATATGCATGCATATGTCTGTATTATAGAATTATTTATATTCCTTTGGGTATATACCCAGCAATGAGATTGCTGGGTCAAATGGTATTTCTGTCTTTAGGTCTCTGAGGAATCACCACACTGTCCGCCACAACGATTGAACTAATCCACAGTGTCACCAACAGTGTAAAAGCATTCCTTTTTCTGCACAACCTCACCAGCATCTGTTGTTTTTTGACATTTTAATAATTGCCATTCTGACTGGTATGAGATGGTATCTCATTGTGGTTTTCTTTGCATTTTCTAATGATCACTGATGTTGAGCTTCCTTTTATATGTTTGACGGCCATATGTATGTCTTCTTTGGAGAAGTGTCTGTTCATGTCCTTTGCCCACTCTTTAATGGGGTTGCTTCCTTTTTCCTTGTAAATTTATTTAAGTTCCCTACAGATGCTGGATATTAGACCTTTATCAGATGCACAGATTGCAAAAAATTTTCTCCCATTCTGTAGGTTGTCTGTTTATTCTGTTGATAGTTTATTTTGCCTTGCAGAAGTTCCTTAGTTTAATTAGATCCCATTCGTAAATTTTTGCTTTTGTTGCAATTCCTTTTGGTATCATCGTTATGAAATCTTTGCCCATGTCTATGTCCTGAATGGTATTGCATAGAGTTTCTTCTAGGGTTTTTGTAGTTTTGGGTGTTATAATTTTAGCATTTAAATCATCTTGAGTTGATTTTTCTATGTGGTGTAAGGAAGGGGTGCAGTTTCAATTCTCTGCATATTGCTAGGCAGTTCTCCCAACACTATTTATTAAATAGGAAATCCTTTCTCCATTGCTTGTTTCTGTCAGGTTTTGTCAAAGATTGGGTTGTTGTAGGTATGCAGTCTTATTTCTGGGTTCTCTATTCTGTTTCACTAGTCTATGTGCCTGTTCTTGTACCAGTGCCACGCTGTTTTGGTTACTGTAGTTCTGAAGTATAGTTTGAAGTTGGGTAGCTTGATGCCTCCAGCTTTGTTCTTTTTGCTTAGGATTGCCTTGGCTATTCAGGCTCTTTTTTGGTTCCATATGAAGTTTAAAATAGTTTTCTCTAGTTCTGTGAAGAACGTATGGTACTTTAATAGGAATAGCATTTAATCTATAAATTGCTTTGGGTGTTATGATCATTTTAACGATATTGATTCTTCCTATCCATGATCATGGAATGTTTTCCAATTTGTTTTTGCTAGGTCTGATTTCTTTGAGCCGTAGTTTCTAATTATCCTTGTAGAGATCTTTCACCTTCCTAGTTGGCTGTATTCCTAGGTATTTTATTCTTTTGGTGGCAATTGTGAATGGGAGTTTCTTCCTAATTTGGCTCTCAGCTTGACTGCTGTTGATGTATAGGAATGCTAGTGATTTTTGCATATTGATTTTTTGTATCCCGAGAATTTGCTGAAATTGTTTATCAGCTTAAGAAGTTTTTGGGATGAGACTATGGGGATATTCTACATATAAGATCATGTCATCTAGCAGCCACTTTGAAAAACTGTTTTGGCAGTTTCTTAAAAAGCTAAACATACTCCTAGCACATGACCTAGTCATTCTGCTCCTATGTGTTTATGAAAGAGAAATGAAAGTATGTGTCTATATATAATAAAGACTTGAAAACAAATGTTTGTAGCAATTTAGTTGCAATAGCTAAAAAGTGGAAACAATCCAAATGCCAATTACCATCAGGTGAATGGAGAAATAAATTGTGGTGTGGACATACAGTGGACAACTACCCCAAAATAAAAATATATGAACTATTATACACACAATGTGGATAAAAATTAAAATAATTATGCTGAGTGAAAAACAAACAAAAGTACATAATTTGACTCTACTTATATATAATTCTAGAACATTCAAACTGTTTATAGTAAAAGAAAGATTAGTGGTTGCCTGGGGATAGATGTCAGGAAGGAAAAATTATTTCCAAGGCACATAAGGAAACTTTTAGGGTGTAGACATGCTCATTATCCTGATGTTAAAACTTATCAAATTGTATGCTTGCAATATATCTAACTTGTTATACAAATTATGCCACAATAAAGCTGATTTTAAAGTAGATGCTTAGCATCTTTAATCTTCAGAGAAATACAAATTAGAACCAGAATGATATACCACTATACAATCACTAGAATAGCTAAATACGTATGACAATACCAAGTGTTAGTGGTGATATGGAACAATTGGAATTAGCATTTATATTGCTGTAGATATCTGAATGTTAAAAATCACTTTAGAAACCAGTTTGATAACATCTTTAAAAAGGTAAACATATAGTTACCATATGGACTAGGAATTCCACTTCGTATGTGAAAAAATGTTTACACAAAGATTTGTGCTCAAATATTTTAAGCAATTTTATAAGTAATAACTGAAAACTGAAAACATTTCAAATGCCCACAAACAGGGATATGGCCAAGGAAATTGTGGTATATCATATAATGTAATGCTACTCAGCAATAAAATGGAGCTGGCTTCTAATATACAGAATAATGTGGAAGACTTAAAAAGCAATATGCTACATGAAGGAAACCAGTCTAAAAAGACTACATACTGAATGATTTCATTTCTATGAAATTCTAGAATAGGCAAAATTAGTTTATAGTTATAAAAGTAGAACAAACATTGATAGGGTGAGAGATGTGGGTGTTGGTTAAAAGGGGGTAAAAAGAAACTTACTGGCATGATGGAACTATTCAATATCTTAACTATGGATGTGATCATGTATATGTTTGCCAAAACGCATCAAACTTTAAAGAATGAATTTATTGTACCTACGTCCTATGTCAATAAAGCTTATTTTAAAATAATCTTCACAAATCACCAGTTTTCTAAAAATAAAACACTATCAAAATTAATTTAAAAGATAGAAAACTTGAAATAATTTCTATAGAAAAAAGTGTGTCAATAATTTTATGAAAATTAATTTTAAAACCTTTATGATATTGAATACTTTACAAGAAAATATGTAAATGACCAAAATCGAGGACACAAAGTTCTAGAAAATAAGAAAAAAGTACATTTTTAGATTTCCAAAGATTTAATTCCCAAAGACAGTTTTATGGGGAAGTTCTTCCAATCTGTTCAGGAACTGATCGTGTCTGTTCCATAGCACAGAAAAACATAATTTATTTAGTCAAGTTAGTAAAAAAAAAAGTTAAAATTTGGTAACAATATCAAATCCATATAAAACTACAAAACAAAATTCTACTCTGACCAAGCAAGATGTTTTAAAAGAATTCAATTATTATTCAGTATCCTAACATTGTTTTATCATACAAATAAGCAAAAACAGGAAAACTATATGTACATTTTAATCAATGACCAGAAAGGCATTAGCTAAAGAGATACAGTTCTGACTTACACGTTTTAAACTACGAATAAACAACTTTTTTCTTATTATGCTGAAGAAGTGAATCTAAAATTAAAGATGACACTTAACATAACGGCAAAACAATAGAAACACTTCCATTCAAGTTGAATGAGTATATCACAACTGTTATGAACACTGTCATGGAAATGTGAATCAATACAATGAAACAAAAATAAACAAATAAAAGGTATGAGTGCTGGAAAGGCAGAAAAAATCTTTTTTGGAAGATGTGTTTTAAGACAATACCAAGAGATTCACTGAAAAAAAAATGTATAAAAGTAATACAAGAATTCAATACGATGGCCACTTATAAAGTCTACATACATTCAAGGACGTTCCAACATACCAACAATAACCACTTAAAAATAATCAATTTTCATCTTGTATTCTGGAAATTGTTAGAATAGATTTCAAGTGTTCCCACCACAGAAAAATCATAAATATATGAAGTAATGCATATGTTAACTAGCTCTATTTAGCCATTTCTGATACATACACATTTCAAAACATCTTGTTGTACTTAATAAATATATATAATTTTTGTTTGTAAACTAAAAAAACTCAACCCTCAGTAAACAAAAAATATCAAATACCTAGAAATAACCCTAACATGATATGTGAGAAATTCCTACCCATAAAAGTTTTAAATTTTACTGAGGAAAGGATAAAAATAATTTGTTATATATAATAGCAAGACTGAATTTTTACAATGTTTAATTTTTTCATATTAAATTATAAATATAATCTAGGTTAAAGATACTCTCCAAATGGTATCTTGTTTTTATTTTCCACATTGAGTTTTGGTTTGGTTTAGTTTGGTT
>NW_016806447.1:1362939-1397337 GCF_001698545.2 Rhinopithecus bieti
ACCTAGATTATATTTATAATTTTTGTTTGTAAACTAAAAAAACTCAACCCTCAGTAAACAAAAAATATCAAATACCTAGAAATAACCCTAACATGATATGTGAGAAATTCCTACCCATAAAAGTTTTAAATTTTACTGAGGAAAGGATAAAAATAATTTGTTATATATAATAGCAAGACTGAATTTTTACAATGTTTAATTTTTTCATATTAAATTATAAATATAATCTAGGTTAAAGATACTCTCCAAATGGTATCTTGTTTTTATTTTCCACATTGAGTTTTGGTTTGGTTTAGTTTGGTTTTTGGAACTTAAAAGCATTCTTCTAAGCATTATATGAAGCAATAAACTTAAAAATAGATGAAATACTTTTGGTGGGTACAAGTATAATTTAATGCACTGCTATAATTTTAAAGATTAAATTAGTATAATTGGGATATACATCACCTTAAATATTTGTCTTTTTTTATGCTAGAAACATTTGAATTATCTTCTAGGTATTTTGAAATATATAGTAGATTATATTAAACATAGTCATAGATCTATGAAACACTGGGTCCGATTTCTTCTATAAAAACTATATATTTGTATGCATTAAATAACCCCTCTTCACCACCTCCTCCACCCTTCCTGGACTCTAGTAACCACCAATCTACTCTATCTTCCTGAGATCCACTTTTTTAGCTCCTACATATGAGTGAGAAGATATAATATTTGTATTTCTGAGCTTGGCTTTTTTTACTTAATATAATGACCTCCAGCATTGCTGTAACTGACAGGGTTTCATTAGTTTTTATGGCTGAATAATATTCTATTGTGTATATGTACCACATATCCTTTATCCATTTATGCACTGATGGCAACTTAGGTTGATTCTATATTTTGTCTGTTATGAATAACGCTGAAGTAAACATGAGAGTGTAGATATCTCTTTGATATTATGTTGGAATATATACCCAGAAGTGGAATTGTTGGATCATATGGTGGTTCTATTTTTAGTTTTTTGAGGAACTTCCATACTGTATTCCACAGTGGCTTTACCAATTTACATTTTCACCAACTGTGTACAAGAGTTCCCCTTTCTCCACATCTTCACCAGCACCCATGATTGCCTGTCTATTTTATAAAAAACATTTTAACTGGGATGAGCTAATTTTAATTGTAGTTCTTATGTGCATTTCTGTGATGTTTAGTGATGCCTAGCATTTTTCATTTATTTGTTGGCCATTTGTATGTCTCATTTTGAGAAATGCTTTATTCAGATCTTTTGCCTATTTTTAATTGAATTTTGGGGTTTTTAGCTACTGAGTTGTTTGAGCTCCTTATATATTGTGGTTATTAATCCCTTGTCAGATGGATAGTTTACAAATATTTTCCCCTATTCTGTAGCTTGTCTATTAACTTTGTTGATTGTTCCCTTTGCTGTACAGAAGCTTTTTGCTTGATGTAATTTCATTTGTATATTTTTACTTTGGTTGTCTGGGCTTTTGAGATCTTATCACAAAAAACTTTTACCCAGTCCAATGTCATGGAGTTTTTCTCCAATGTCTTCTTCCAGTAGTTTCATAGTTTTAGGTCTTTAATCCATTTCTACTTGATGTTTGTATATGGTGAGAGATAGGGGTCTAGTTTCATTCTACATATGGTCATCCAGTTTTCCCAGCACCATTATTAAAGAGATTGATCTTTCTCCATTCCCTGTAAATGCATAGAATCAAATCTATGTTCTCTATTCTGTTCCATTGGTCTCTGAGTCTGTTTTTATACCAGTGCCATGCTGGCTCTGTAGTATAATTTGAAGTCAGATAATGTGATTCCTCCACTTTTGTGCTTTACGTGCAGGGAATTTTGACTATTCTGAGTCATTTTGTGGTTTCATAAGAAATTTAGGACTTTTTTTTCTATTTCTGTGAAGAATGTGCTTGGTATTTGGATAAGAATTGCATTGAATCTATAAATTTCTTTGTGTAGAGTTGCTATTTTAAGAATATTAATTCTTCCAATCCATAAACATGGAGTAGCTCTCTTCTTTCTTCTGTGTCCCCTTCAATTTCTTTCATCAGTGTTTTATATAGATTTACTTGTATAGATCTTTCACTTAATTTGATTAAATTAATTCTTAGGTATTTTATATTCTTTGTAGCTATTGTAAATGGGATTGCTTTCTTGATTTCTTTTTCATATTGTTCACTGTTGGCATATATAAATGCTACTAATTTTTCCACACTGGTTTTGTATCCTGCAACTTTACTGAATTTATCAGTCCTAATAGTTTTGGTAGAGTTTTCGGTTTTCTAAGTATAAGACCATGTCATCTGTGAAAAAAACTGATTTGACTTGCCTTTCCAATTTGGATGCCATTTCTTTCTTTCTTTTGCCAAATCATTCTGGCCAAGACTTCCATTATTATACTGAATAAAAGTGTTAAAAATGGGCATCATTGTCTTGTCCCAGATATTAGGGGAAAGGATTTCAATTTTTCCCCAATCAGCACAATGTTTGCTGTGAGTTTGTCATACGTAGTTTTATTATTTTGAGGTATGTTCCTTCTCTACCTAGAGTTCTGAGTGTTTTATTATAAAAGGATGTTGAATTTTATTGAATGCTTTTTCGTTATCTGTTGAAATGATTATATGGCTTTTATTTTTGGTTCTCTGAGTGTGATTTATCATGTTACTGATTTATGTATGTTAAACCATCCTTGCATCTCTGGGATGAATCTTATTTGATCATGGTGAATGATCTCTTTTATATGTTGTTGGATTCAGTTGGCTGGTTTCTTATTGAGGATTTTTGCATCTATGTTCATCAGTGACTTTGACCTGTAGTTTTCTTTTTTGTCATGTCCTTGTCCAGTTTAGTTTCAGGATAATGTTGACATTGTTCAATGAATTTGGAAGTATTCCCTCCTCTTCAATTTTTGTTGAAGAGTTTGAGTGTAATTGATATTAGTTCTTCTTTAAATGTTCGGTAGAATTCAGCAGTGAAGCCATCAGGTCCTAGACTTCTTTGGCAGGACACTTTTTATTATGGCTTTAATATTATTACTCATTTTTTTGTTGAGGTTTTATATTTCTTCATGGTTCAATCTGGTAGGTTGTATGCATCCAGGAATTTATCCATTTCTTCTGAGTTTCCCAGCTTGTTGGTGTACAAATTGATCATAATAATCTCTAATGATTCTTTGTATTTCTGTGGTCTCAGTTCTTATACCTCCTCTTTCATTTATGATTTTATTTGGGTCTTCTCCCCTTTTTCTTAGGCTAGCTGAAAGTTTGTTGATGATTTTATCTTTTCAAAAAGCCAATTTTTCAAGTTTCGTTGGTCTTCTGTATTTTTTTCAGTCTCCATTTATTTCTGCTCTGATCTTTATTTCTTTCCTCAACTAATCTTGGATTTGGTTTGTTCTTGCTTTCCTAGTTCCTTGAGAAGAAGAAACAGACTGGCAGAAAGGCAAGTACAGCCAGATCTTTGTACCCATGAGTTTCACATCCGCAGATTCAACCAACCACAGATCAAAATAATCAGGGGAAAATATAACAATAAAAAATACAAATTTTGAAACATAGTATAACAACTATTTACATAGAATTTACATGGTATTAGGTATTATAAGTAATCTAGAGATTATTTAAAATAAGTGAGAGGATGTGTGTAGGTTATATGCAAATACTATGCCATTTTATATAGGTGACTTGAGCATCCTTAAACTTGGTATCCATGGGGGGAGGAATTGTGAAATATTTCCATACTGGATATACTAGAAGAAAAGTAGGTGGCAAAGGGAACCCCCACTCCTACCCCAGAAGCACAGACAAGTGTAAATATGTATTATTTATGCTTACCTTCCTTTTCTCCTTCAAGCATTAAAAGAAAAAGAGCAATTAATATTTTTCAATCACTTAATTATATTTACAAAGTTGGTACTCAGATCGCACTTCTCAAAGCCACATGGACTGTACCATATAATTACCCCAATTCTAATCCCTTGGTACTTGAGAGGCAGTGATGCACAATGATGAAGAACGAGCTTCTCAGACTCCCTGGGTAAAGCTCTGGATCCACCTCCACTAGCTATACAACCATGAACAAATTACATAAGTCCTCTGTGCCTGTTTCCTTATGTATAAAATAAGCATGTAGTTAGGATTAAATGAGTTAGTACAGGCAGGATGTGCTTAAAACAGCCTATAATAAGGGCCATATAAGGTGCTGGCAAAGGAAAAAAAGTATATCCAGGACATAAAGCAAATACAGTTTTTGATTAACATTTATCACAAACATGGCACCATAATCTGTGATCCTTTTTCAGACATATATACTAGTTAACTAATCCATCCTGACAAAGCATTCATAAGCATGCATTGGAAAAAATCTTTTACAAATTAAATTAAATCTAAATAGATTTTCAAGGCTTTTAATTTTACATAAGCACAAAAAACAGTCAACCTAATTTTTATCACATGATTTGGACACCAAATCGGAATAACACAGAAAATTATGAATCTAAAAAAGAGGGTATTCTATTAAGAAACTTTCACAGTAAATATTTAATTATTATTCATCAAAATACTTCATCAAATTACAGCTTTATCTTTATTGTTCTTTATAGAGCTAACAAATGATAGTTTAAGGTTATAGACAAAATAGTTAAAAGACTTCTTTCTAGTTCCTTTATTCTACCAGGCATTTGAAAACTTATAATTTCTATACTAACTCAACTATCAGGATCAAAGAGAGGCTATAAATAGATTTTAGTGTTTGATGTTTGTACTTGCTCTCCCTCTTTCTCTGTGAGTGTGTGTACGTGTGTGTGTGTGTGTGTGTGTGTGTGTGTGTGTGTGTGTATCTCCCCAACAATTCCTGCATGTCAAGAGAAAAATAGTACTTAGAGGAAAAGTTGGTGTGGAAACTGGGTCAGAGGCACAAAATTACATATTTATAACAAGGCACAAACTGTTGTTCTCCCTCATCAGCAAGATTTTGTTTGTTTTTTTCTTTTTCAGCCTCAATGGAGTCTATATTCAATATTAAATGCCAAACAAGCCCCCTCTGACATTCTGGAAACTCATCTTATCTTAATAGAGGCAGAGTCAGTGACTCAGAGCAGCTCACATGGGCCGAGGGAACTCATGACAGCTGCAGCTGAAAGAGTGAGAGAAGAGACACTTTCTTTTTCTAAGCATAAAATGCCTATGATGGCTCCTCAATTCAACTAACCCTTTAGCAGAGCCTCTATATACTAGGTGTATAAAATAGTTGTTGGCAGCTTGTTTAAAAAATACAAAGAAAAAGTAAAAGAAAATACATTTTATTTAGCCATAGAGTTAAGAGGATATGGGGATGTTTAGTGCCATCTCTATTATTAAATCAAATATAATTTAAAAACAAGAATTGTCCATTTCAATGTCAAATGAGTTTCATTCACCACATGTCTGTTCTTTACTCTGCATGTTAGGTTTTATGCCTTCTGGAGAAAAATTTAAGTTTAGAGTGAAACTAGTCCTATATATAAATATATCCGAAAACAAGAATATGTAGGAAAATCCCCAAATGTCTTAAGATTTCCGTTTCTGTCATAAATACTGTCATTAATTAAAATGTACTGGGAATCCACCAGATGCATAGAACTATTCCAGGAACAATATAATAAGATTTGACCTGTGTCTCTAAACAAAAAACAAGCTTAGGGTTTAAATATTTCAGGCAAATCTTTTACTTTTTCTTCCCTAAATTACCCAAATTATTGCATCAAATGTTCGCTTACAGTTTTGACAACAATTCAACTTATATTATAAACAGTTTGAACTAAGTTATCGAAAAATCTCCTGTTGGAATGAAAAAGAAAAAAATATAAAGCAAAACAAAACCCTTCTGCGATCACCACCACTAACAATTTCACAGCAAGAACAAAACTAATCCTACCAAAAATTAGTGGTATTTAAATAACAACATATTTTGAAAGTTCTAAACATGTTATGGATATTAGCTAATTTGTCTATCATGGCAGAAGGGATGTGAGTTTATTAACATTAATTCCTTTGAAACCCATAGTTATAATGGAGACCATTTTATTGAAAGAGTGTTATATAATTGCAATATCTTTGTAATATCGTAGAATAAAAGTCAAAGTTCATAATACAATTATTCATATCTATGTGCTCCTATTCTTTACTTTTTAAGACAGTGAGTTTAGTTAGAATTTCCCTGAATTTACCAAAGCCACTTTCAGGCACATTTGGTCCCCTAGAGAGGAATCTTTCCTATACCTTCATGAGGTATGTCTGTGGGGGTGGAAGTGAGGGCAGGAAGGTGACTTGAGATAATCACTGTTAAATGTTTTATTTGCAAATGATAATTTCTCCTTTCATAAATATCAATAAATGTGCTTCTCTCTTCCCCCTCTCTTTCCCTCTCTCAGGATATCAGGCAGATAAGAGTTATCAGTAAAGGTCATCCTCAATTTCTGTACAGAAATGATCTGTCTCCGGTATGTAATAAACATTTATCCATGCCTTTATTAGCTATATTGAAGCTGACAGTTCTGTTAAACCATTTTCTTTCATTTTGCTAGGTCATGATGGTTAATGCTGCTAAAAAATCTCATCACTGCTTTTGATCACTGTATTGTCTTCCCTGTATTATCAGAATTTTGTGAAGGTAAGCACTGGCTGGAATGAAGGACCTATTAAAGGTCACGGCCCGGTTGAATCTCTAGCTTTTTTTTTTTTTTTTTTTTTTTTTTCATCAAAAAAGGCAAAGGAATTGCAAAGAATAAATTTTCCTCAGAGGGTATATTTAGTTGGATAGGTTGATGTGTTACCAATCTGAATTTATCCTCTAGTAAAAAGTTATCCAAAGCTCAAATAAAATGAACCACAATAATCCAAAATCTTCGTTTGGTTGAATTTTTACCGAGTATTCTCAAGATCTAAAGACACTTCACATTTAACTCAAATTCCTTCTTCATTCCAGGAACTCAGTTCTCAGATATTCAGGCAGGAGAAGAAAAATCAAAGCAAAAACCTCATTCATGAATACCAGATCTCCAGATGGAAATTGACGATGTGCAATGGGAAAACAAATTAGGGAGGGGTTGTTTGCATCTCCATTACTTTCCATCTTTCCCTCTTCCAGACACACTTAACCTCTCCTCTTGCTCAAATCAACTTTTAAGAATGGTTTGAGAAATGAAAAACAAAACAGCCATGAAAATGTCTGTCCTTGTTAATGGATTAAAGATCTTATATAAAACTTGCCAAAAAAAGGTTAGTTGTCAATTTCAAGGAAACAGTTCAGATCAGTTAAGAAATAAACCATCTGAAATTTCAAACATGTTTTCTTTCAGTTCAACAAAGATTTATTGAGTTCCTATTCCATTCCAGGTACTGTGGGAGATTCCAGAAATATAAAGACATGAAGAACTCATTTCTTCTCTCAAGTAGCTCAAAAGGAGGCAAAAAATAGATATTGAAAATTCACAGGGTAAAATTAAAGCACAGAGAAGAAGCACCTTCCCCAGCCAGGAAGGTCATGGAGACTGAGGGAAATATGAAGTACAAACTAAATCTTGAAGAGCTGGCACAGTTATTCAGGTGAAGAAGTAAAAGCAGAGGAAAGGGTATCTCAGGCAGAGGGAATGGTATGAGCTAAGGCACAGATGCATGACTGTTATATGTATGCAGAGAACCACTGGAATCTCTAAGTTGTCCAAGCATAGCAATCATAAGCATGGGAGACAAGAAAGGAAATAAAAAGACAACTTATTAAACTGGAAAGCTAAGGACAATACAAACTTTGGGGGCTGTGTAAGGAGCTTAATTAGTAGTATTTCCAATATCATTAATATGTAATAAAACAAGAAACAGTATGGCAGTTTAATACCATTATCTATTCATTCTTTTTTTGATTTATTTAAAAAAATATATGTTTTGTGTCTACTACATGCCGGGCACTGTTCTAGTTGCCAGTTGTATGCCAGTGAATATAATAACCAAGTCCCTGAACTCCTGGCATGTTCATTCTGATGGCATGAGACCGACGAGAAACTAACAGCAATGACAATATATGTCAGGTGGTGATAAGCTCTACTCTGTAGAAATAAATTAAGGCTGAATAAATGGGAGAGCAATGTGAGAGGTATGAGAATGGGGAGCACGGTGTACTATTTTATAGAGTGGTCAAGACAAGGAATCTCTGAGAAAGTGGTATTTGAGCACAGACCAAAAATTTAAATTAAAAAAAATGAGGACAAGAGCCATGTGGTATGGAAGAATTGCTTTCCAAGCAGATCTGATTACAGGTGCAAAGATCCTGAGAGGGAAATGTGCTTGGCAAGTTGAAGGGAGAGCGAAGAGGCTGGTTTGGAGCAGAGTAAACAAGAGAGAAGGTAGGGCAGGTAGAGTGCAGAGAGATGCAGATTAATACTGAGCACAGGGTTTTCATTTTTTTACAATGATCCAAATATACCTTACAGCTATGTATGAGTGTCTTAGAGATAGATATTGAAATAGAGATGTTTCAAAGTTTCATAAAACAATACTATATCCAGTGTATTGAAATAGAGATGTTTCAAAGTTTCATAAAACAATACTATATCCAGTGTACTCTGCTATTCTCAGTTCTACTTTTTAAAAATTCTGGTCATAATCTATTAAATTTACTTTACAACCTACTAATAGGTCACAATCCACAGTATGGAAAACACTGAGGCAGGGCCATGGAGGCCAGCTGAAAAAAACACATGTTCTTTCTAAGGTACACAACACCTTGCCCAATGCCAGGCATACAGGCATCTTAATATTATTTGTTGAATAAATGAATGAACGTGATTAAATTAAATGCCCAAAGTATAAAGACCTCAAGTTGTGCATTTCTATGCCAAAACAAAACTCTAAGAACTTCATGATCTTCAATTTATAGTTTGTCACCAGGTTCATCAGAATGTACTCAGAATTTAACACAATATCAGTATTAGTCACTTGTTAGAGTGGACAAAACGTTCTCAGGAAGACCATTTACTGAAGGTAAGGGGAGAGTACTTAAAATTTACTTGTCAAAAAGTATGTACAACTTCTGGTATGCAAATTCTTTTTCCTGAATTAAAAAAATAGGTTGAGAGTAAGTCCCTAAAGAAGTTCGTTGTTGTTTTGATGGAAGTTAATCTCTTCTACCCTGACGATTTCCAACATAGGATTAGAAAATCTTTTGATATAAATGGAAATATGTGCCAGAATTTCTGACTAACACATTTGATTTGATTATTTTGTGAATGAATTGTATGTGAAGGGAACAGCCACCCTCATGAAGTTAGCTATACATATTTCTTAACAAAACAAAACAAAACAAAACAAAACAGAATTGAAGTTCAAAAAATTTGATATTTATTCTGTACAATTATAATTGCTAACACACAATGTCAAGCACTGTTCTAAGCACTTTATAAATACAAAATTAATTAAATTCTAACAATAATCCTATGGAGGAGTTACAATTACTATCTCTATTTTACAGACAAAGAAACTGAGATATAGAGAGCTAAAATAACTTACTATGTTCCAAGGATTGCAACACTCTATATATGTTAACTTATTTAATCTTCATAACAAATTTATTTTACAAGTAAGGAAACTGAGGCACAGGGAGCTTTAACTTGCTCTTGTTCATCCAACTAGTAAGTCATGGAGCTGGGATTGAGCCCAGGGCAATCAGTTCCAGAGTCCACACCCCTGACTACTATGCCACTCTGCGTCCTTTAGCTGCAATATCTGTGCCAAGTTAGCACTGTAAAGTAAGACGACAATTGCCAAGTGAGACCTTAAAGAAAGTGTGAGCTCCTCAGGAGAGAACAGTAGCCCTGCTACACATATTTGGCACCAATCATTCAATCAGAATTTTAAAATATCATGAAGGACTCAGCAAATGCAACTTATGAAAATTTTATCTTATACTTTGCCTAATAAAAGCCTATATAAGAACTTTTAAATCATCTTGAGCCCAAATTAATCCAAGTATTAATGTCCTTCTGTATGTTTTGTTTTGCTTCTCTCTTACTCGCCTTAGCCCCAAGTTTGGAACAATATGCCATTAAGTTAAAAATGCAAATACCACATGAAAGAGTCTATGTGTCTATTTCACATTCATTTTTAAAATTTGGTAATTAGATGTCTTTGGGTGTTTATAAAGAAATGTAGACATCTAGACAAATGTCCACCTCAGCATTTATGGCTCTTATTGAAAAATAATTGCTCTCATGCTCTCCTTCATTTGTTGTTTTTTTGTCCAGCGCTTAATACACACACGTATGCATACAAGGGTGTTAACCTTGATGGTCTGCTCCTTAACCTAAACTACCCTCTTTGTTATTGTGATAATGGTCATATTAATGGTCAGGCCTATTTCTTAAAGAGCCTTTGTTCTCCATGGAGACTCAGCATAAATATACCAATAATAATCATTCATGTTCAGATCTTCTATCAACCTACCTTGGAGATGAAGGCTGGACCCAGCAATGATAACTCTTTTCACCATCCTGAGTAAAGATGCAGACAATAGAAGTACACAGTACACCATGATGACCTCTGACCTTCATGCCTGAGGTCACTGGGCTCCAAAACAAGACACAAGACCCATGTGGTCATGGGAATCTCAAAGAGACATTTCTGACCATAACCTGGCATTTCTTAATGAGCTCACATTGCTTAAACTGTAAGTTATGGTCAAAAGGAAAACATCTCTTTATCAACAGATAAAGATTTTAAAATCCTAAAATAAATTCAGCAGTTGAAAAAAATAACTGAAATATCCACTTTCCCATGGCAATGTGGTATTTTAAGCTAGGCATTTTTTTTGAGAGTTTCCCATTGTTTAGATTGAAATCAATAAAAACAAAGAACCAAATGCTTAATAGCTCTACTAATATTTCTTTTCATTTTAAAGTGTGTCTTGGAGACAACTAATGATAATCAAAAACTACACAGTGATTAGGTTCCCCTAATTTAACACTTCACTCTAACATTCATAACCTTAGATAAACCCCCATTTCCCAGTCTAAATCAATTTTGCAAAGAAGAAACTATATTTTTTTTTTTCCTTTTCTCTCTTAGAATTACCCTGGAGCTCATTGTAACACCTATTTTCCCAATGTTCATTGCAGTACAATGTTATGGTAAAAAGTATAACAAAATCATTTATGTACTTCAGGGATAAAGACTGAGACAAATCCTATTTATAGTATATGCTGTACCATACTTTGCCAAGGTTATCTGGGCTTGTGAATCTTTTTTAAAATGATAATGCCTTAAAAACTTCAGAGAGGTTATCCTCTACATTGACACCAGGAAAAATACAAGAGTAGGAATTACATGAAAAAATAATCTGCCTCTTCTGTTTAACATCTTTAACATAACAGCTTTAAATCCTATCTGATATTGAGCAAAAATCTAGATGAAAGAGTTAAATCCACTGCTTAAAAATATATATATCTATTAAGCCACAAAGTACAGAACAAACAGAATAGGGCCATCGGCATGTAGCAACTCCAATACATCTAGAGTCTATATCATTTAGTGACTGTGTAACTCCTAGTTTTTGAGAGGAGGCAAGTAGTCAATAAGATGAAAAACTATTGTTCTACCAACAACTTTAATACAACCTTGTAAGAAATTCTATTCAAAACCCAGAAGCCTCCCTCGGTGTAGTAGTTAAATTACTGACTCCTAGGCAAAACAAAAATCCTGCCCTTAGGCAATTATCAGCATGATTCTTTATTTGAAGTCTTACAGGCTGTTCAAGGGAGACCCTGAGAGTTTGGCCAAAAGGAAACAACACGTCCAGTGAGTAGCTCCATACAGGCCAAGCAAAATGGAGCCTCCCAGTATGAGAATATTAAATTATTATGGCTACAATGGGGGGTACAATTGTTAGTGGCCCCCTCCCACTTACATTCCTGCTCCTCTCTTCCCTGCCGTGAGTGCTCATTGTCATACCTAATATTCAAATGCCTTGATAATAATAAAATTGTCAAGATAATAGCAGGAAACTTTAAATAGAAACTCAACTTTCAAAAGCCAGCTGTGTTCTTCCCTGATTAATCTTCCTAAGATGTCTTCCAAAAGCAAATTTTTTTATTTAAAAATTAGAACAAATATCCTATTATATGTAAATACATATGCACAGGGTCTAAGTTTAGAAGCACAAATTGCACATCGTAAATTCATACTATAAATGGTCAACAGAATAAATGCTACGAGAGAGACAGGCAAAGGAAATTGGCTGCGTAAGGAATGGGGCAGTAGAATGGGAATGAATCTTTCTTAATTTAACATTCTGTTTGAGTGGGTGTATTTTCTTCTATCCAAAGGCCTTTAAGTGGATGCATGAAGTAGACAAGCTCTTAAATCAGGGAACAATTGCCCATGTGGGCATTATTGATGGCACCTTGTTCGAATAAGCAGTTTGGGCTTCTTTATTTCCTTTCATTTGACATGACATTCCACTCAATAGAGCCAGTGAGGTGAGGTGTAATGTGGTTTTTAGGAAGAAAACTAGTATTGTTAACATGTTCAATATCTGTACTTCTTAAGGTTGATTCAGAAAACTTCGCTCTTTTGTCCCAATAAAATAATGATTTCAGGAAAACACTTTTGCTCTCTTTTCTTAGTCAATGCTGTTTGGTCTACAGGCATTTTAGATAAAAAGTACCAATGGATCAGAAGAAAAAAAAAGTAGCAGCTGGACACTAAAGCTCTGTAGGTGGCTGCTGATAAATACAGTATTGTAACTTACTGGCATGAGCCCTCTCAGAGTGCTTTGAATACAGGTCAAAAGGCTTGACAAATTCAGAAGTCAATTTTAAATTATAATCTATATGCAAGTAAATCCTTATTCCTGCCACCCAAAAGGATATTTTTTTCCTTTCTTGGTTACATTGATATGAACTGACTTTTGTTTACCTTTCCATACAGACTCATATCAATATATCCATCAGAATCACCAAAATGCAAAGTTACTTCAGTTTAAAGCAGTGGCGGTCATTGCTTTCAGGGGGAATAATCTGGTTTTTTTTTTTATATTATATATGCAAAAGAATATTCCTTAGTTAAACTTTTGAAATAACTTTTTGGAAAGAAAAGCATTATAGAAAGATAAAGGATTGCTTATTTCCATGGTGTCATCATATGGTACCAGTAGGTACTCTTCCTCAATTCATGTCATTTGGCCACATTTGCTCGACTGTTCTTTGTCTTCTAGCACTTGTGCTTTCCATTTTCATGGAATTAATTACTAATTGCTTGTATTCCTCTTCAGAAGTATTGTCTTATTCATACATTCTTCCTATCTCCATACTGAAAATTTCAATTTCTCAAGGTCAAGGAACCATGTGTTTTATTGACTCTTTGCATTTCTTCAAAGCAAGCCTCTCTGTTCAATGTGAATGTTTAGCAAAATAGTTGCCAGTTTGTAAAGACCAAAAAAAAAGAGATATAAGAAGGTTATAAAACAATTTCCAAGCAGTGGTCATTTTTGCAGAAGTAGAGTCAGAGGAGTGGAGCTACTATATAATTCTGATGTGTTTGATTTTTTATTTATGATAATATATTGTTTTATAATAAAAAATAAAGTAAAATAATCTTTAAAGAAAAGAGAAGGAAGATCTGAAGAAGCACACTAACGTTCACCTTGAATGTTCCAATCCAAATATACTCCCACCTTATTAATGAATAGCATAAGTGATAAGATAAGGTGAAGAGATGGAGATAAACAACGTTATAGAGCTTGCTTCAATATGAAAAATGAAGAAATTTTTGCAGAGACAGTTTAAAGAAAAAAAAATGAGGAGTATGTANAGTCAGAGGAGTGGAGCTACTATATAATTCTGATGTGTTTGATTTTTTATTTATGATAATATATTGTTTTATAATAAAAAATAAAGTAAAATAATCTTTAAAGAAAAGAGAAGGAAGATCTGAAGAAGCACACTAACGTTCACCTTGAATGTTCCAATCCAAATATACTCCCACCTTATTAATGAATAGCATAAGTGATAAGATAAGGTGAAGAGATGGAGATAAACAACGTTATAGAGCTTGCTTCAATATGAAAATGAAGAAATTTTGCAGAGACAGTTTAAAGAAAAAAAAATGAGGAGTATGTACCTTTTAATCTGGACCTTGTCCTTAACCTATGTAAGTGGAGAAAATAAGTGGTGTTATCTTGAAAAGATATGAAATGGCATCACATGATATGCCATCTACTAATGTTGGCATTCATTCATTCGACAATTTTTTTAAACATCTACTATATGCCAGGTATTTTTCTAGGCACTGAGAATTAGTAGTGAATAAAATAGGTAAAATATGATTGTCATCACTGAATTACATTTAGTTGAGGGAAACAGACACTAAACACTAAATCATTTAATAAAACGAGGTATGGTGATAAGTGCATTGGAGAACAATTAGGAAAGGGCAACTGGAAGTTCAGTAGGTAGTGAGGATGGTTGCAATGAACAGCTCTGTGAATTCCAGGTCTTGTTTCCTTATCTCGAATGCTGCCTTGAAGCTTTACTTCAGCCCCCGCAGGTGTAAGAGACTAGGGTTACACAGATGACAAATGCATGTAAAAGTTGCTCAATCGTCTCCAACAACAGAAACCCCTGCAACCTCTTGCAATCTTGCCCTGGAGCCACACAGAGATGGCCTACTGCAAAAACACTTTCTTTTTGTCAATTACAGAATAATAGAACTTTAGGGAAAACCTAAAATTTCTTCTACCAATAGCACAAAATTCATAGAATTATAGTATGTTGGGGGTTCCTCCAAATTCAGTTTCTTCCACACCTGAAATGGGTTTTATGAAAACAAGTTTAAACCTAAAGACAGCCTGGATGCCTTAAAAATGTTTACGATTAAGTGGGAGTTGATGGAGGTTTTTATAGGACCTAAAGCTTATACAATTTGGGAAGAAAAGGAATACTAATATATGAACAAAAATTAGACATAAAAGTGAATATGTAAATCAGAAAATAAATTAAAGCAAATTATATAATTCAAAAGCTGACAAATACCATAAATATCACAGAATCTAGAATAATCCAGTCTAACTTCTGACTCAATACATTTTAAATCTGTTTCTCCTTCATACCCACATATTCTAATGACAGGCATTATAGAACACAGTCTCTGGCATTGTTCTTTTGTATCATAATGAGAGATAAATCAGCACAGCATCAGAAGATGTTTTCACACCAAGACATCCTACAATAATTTAACTATCCCTAGAAGTGACTGCAAACCACATACTTATGTCCCACTAAACCCAAACAAAATGTGTCTCCAACTTAACTTCCTTTAGCCATATTTCAAATGTCCCATGGCCACTCAATACCACTCAACTTAGTGGAAGTAATAATCTCACAAGATTTCCATATTTCACAGAGAAACTGAAGCTCAGTTTGACCTGAAGTAAAAACAACAGCAATCCTCAATGCTGGAATTTCAAAACTGGTTCTTTTTACTATGCTAAGTGTGTTTTTTTCATTGAAAGCTTCAAATAATTAGCAAATAAAAGTGAATATAGAAGAAAGACAAAAAATAAAAGATGAATATCACTAATGGAAGGATTTTAGTAAACAAAAGCTAAAAACTGGAACCAGGTAGTCAAGGATAATATATAAACAAAGTGCAATTTAAAAATACTACAGAAATCAACAAAATAGATTCTGGCCCCAGAATAATCTTTAGAAAATTATTCAATAGATGCAAAAGTAGAGAGGGCAAAAAGAGAATTCAGTTCACCCAACACCTTTCTCTATCACCAACTCCCAACCCAGCTCATCACCAACCCTTTTATCCTTTTGTGACAGCTTTCCCTATTCAGCTGTCTGGCTACCTACTGGGTGGAACAGGCTGTTTCTCACTGTGCCTCTCTCCCAGCTTGTCAACTGAAATCATCTTGGAATTATAAGGTCATTGGTATATTCCTGAAATTAGGTATTATATCAAACACTTCACATGTCTCTATGACAAAAATAAACAAAGAATTTTTGAAAGAATCGGCCTGTCAAATAATATGTATTGAGGGCCTAGTACTGCTAGGTACTGTTCCAAGCTCCAGACTACCACAGGGAGCAAGACAAGCAGACTCTGTCCTCAAGGAGGTTACATTCTAAGTAGAAGCCAACAATGAAATACATTAATTAAGAAAACCTTTTGAGATTGATAAATGCTATGAAGACAAGATAGTTATAAGGAGGATTGGGTGAACTTCTATACAGAGAAGAAGTGACATTTGTGTTGAGATGAGTGGGATAGGAAGAAACCAACCACAAGGAGACCAGGGAAAAGGACTTTCCAAGAAAAAGGTACAGCAAGTGCAAAGTTCCTAAAGGGATGATGAGTTGTACATGTTCCATTTACAGCAAGAAAGTCAGTATGGCTGCAGCTTCATGGACAAGACAGACATTGAGGGAGATAATGTCAGAGAGATAAGCAAGACTAAAATTCATAAGACCCACAGCTCTATGAGCTTAGATTTTTATTAATGAGCTTAAATTTTTTTCTGGTAACCAAAGAAGTCATTGGATGTCTTTAAGCAGTAAGTAATGTGATCTTATTTCCACTCTAGAAAAATCATTCTGCTGCATAAGAGAAATGGTATAAAAGGAGGTGGGGGCGGGGGAGAGTGAGAGAGAGAGAGAGATTGAGAGTGAGAAAGAGCAAGAGAGAGGCCAGGCCAGAAAGAAATAGAAGTTTTGAGAAACAGTACACCTTAAAAATTGTTTAAAGTCATGGCACTGCCTAAGATCACCTGAAGAAAAAGGTTACATTTAGTAGAAAGCAGGCCTGAGGAGAGAACCTGCCAAATTTTAAAGATATGGGAGAGAAGGCAATTGGAATTAGTCTGATGCCCTAATTCTCAGGCCAATGAGACAAAAACAACAGGTAGTAGGAGTCTCTATATCTGAATATTATGTGGGAATTGGACATAACCACCCTCTTCTAACTGTCCAGAGGTAGAGTAAGAATGATATGAATTAAACTTTTTCAATGCTAATATCTGCACTGAAGAGACTTCATAGATAGGGCATACATGCTTGGGTTTCTTGACTGAAGAGTCTCATGACTCAGGGTGATCAGATGTTATATTTGAGGAAGACAGACTCAAAGGCCTCAGAGAGATAAGCAGATGGGATGTAGGAGTAGGAGAATAGGGATAATTAAGGGAAGAAAAGAGGCAGAGCAGGGAGAAGTGAAAGATGGGGGGAAAAAAAAAACCCAGTACAAACTGAAGGTAAGAGAATGGCATAAGAGTATAGAGTAGGTTATTGTTGGCAGTACACAGATTCTTAAAAATATTTACGTATTTAATTTTACAGTTGTCTTCTCTTTTGGCAAGTTGTTTTGCTTTGTATTTCCAGGAGTGATATGGAGTTTCAATTTTAAACATTTATTTAAGAAAAAATACAAAATCAGTCTAAGGAAAAAAATTAAGCATACCAATTTCTTAATCTACAGAATCCTAATGAGTACCACGGAATATAACCTGCTTTTCAGGATTGCTGTGATGATTAGCAATGGGGGTTATAAATCATCTAGCACAACGCCTATGAGGTTTTCAATAATTATTAACTAATATCATTACCATTACTATTTTAAGTACCTAGCATGTGTCAAACTTAACAAAAACTATTTTATTAATGAAGCCATAGAAAAACAACAGAAGTTTTTTAAAAGAGAAAAGAAACTGGAGAAACAATTAGATTATACGATTAGCAAAAAATAAGAATGGTATTAATGATAATACAAAAATGAATTGGAAGTAAAGCGTTGATTAGAAGAAATTAAGGGGATAGGAATAAAATTAGGAGTCAGGAAGTATAGGTAACAAGATGGTGACTTATGATTTTTAGATGGAGCTGAAAGGTCTGGTGCCAAGATGGGGCCTGACTGATTAGGTTGCTCACTAAGCATAGAAGAACAGAAACAAGTGTTCTTGACCTGGGAACCATGGGTGGGTACTGGGAGATTACTAAACCTCTAAGACCAGATGATAAAATGTTATGTATGCAAGTATGAGAGCAAGTATTTTTCTGAGAAGAGGATCCCTGGCTCCCATCAGATGTTCAGAGATTTGTGACCTCAGATTTTTAAATACTGCTGACTACGAGCAAGATCAACTAGTCCACTGAAAGTAGCTGAAGGTTGTATCTCTGTATAGGCAGTGTCCCAAGTTTGCCACGTATTGGAATGATGCTGTACCTAAGGTAGCTAGAACAGAGGGGCCAAATGTTGAGCTGAATCTATCATGAGCAAGTCATGGTCCTATCACCAGCGTTTTTCAAAACAGACTTCTGATAAGCCATGGCCAGATCTGTTATAGACCTGGTAGGCAAAGAAGCAATTGGTATAAGAAAAAATGTCACCATGGCACAGCAAAATTTCCCTTAGAAGACAATGAGATTGATCATCACATAATGAGATTCTAAGCATTATAGATGGTGGTGAGTGTTCCTAACTGAGTTCCCGTCTCCACAAGGGCAGCCCTGACTACCAAACCTTGGGTGTACCTCTGAGGAAAAGGCAGGGAAAGGAGTGCCATTTTCACATACTTGTACCCCTAATCTCGTTGTGCCCTTTTCACTACTTGTTTTCTGATTCAATAATAAACTGAAATTACCAGCAACCTTAGACCAGCAAATCAAAGGCATCTTCATACCAGGCAATCCTTAGGGAACCAAGAGCCAGCCAGTCCCAGGAAGCTCTGCAGAGCTATTTGGAGATTGCTTTGGGTCTGTTTTATCACAACTCAGTACTCCCATAAATATCTTCAATTTCAAAAGCAAACTTACAATTTGGCACTTTACTTGAAACATTGATGGGACTTATTTCCATCGTTGTATAAAGAGCTCATCCTGAAAAATGTCTTCTTTGTTTATTTAATAAACTTTAATGTATCCAAACAAGAGAAGCAAGAGAAAGTGGGGCCCTCCCATAAAAGAGGCCAGATTTAAAAGGAAGATATATTAATAGATTCTAGAATATATTTTGAAATATCTGTCTTTCCTAAATATTCCTAAACATTTATAATTTTCACCATACTGGCCATTTCTTACTTCATGTTTTAAAGATGAGAAAAAATAGTGAAGCTCTCATGGTTGAAAGGGTGCCACAATGCAAGCTCTGTAAAGACTCCAGTAGAAACTGTTAAGAAACAAAGCTATCAGAGCACCAGAAGAAATTATGGGACATTAATAGATACATAAATCATTCAAACAACATCAATGACTTAAGATGTTGATTTTTTTTTTTTTTTAATGTCAGCTCAGCATCCAGCTCTAGTAAAAAAGTGATACTTTCTTGGCTTTTTGTTGTTGCTTTGTGAACAACAAAAAACTACAAAACACTGTTTCATAGTGGGTTAGGAGGACTAATTCTTGATAATCTCATCCCTTGAAGATAAGGTTCTTTACTTCAAGAGCTAGGAGAAACAGAATCCAGGCAGACATTATTAGCATAATTTTATATAGAACATTTTTAGTTTTGTATATAAATGTGAATTTCTCATCTTGGAATGTATATTTTTCTCTCAACTTGTTCCATTTATAGCTAAGAACAAAACAGGGGTCTTGTATAGTAATGTGTAGGAAAATATAAAGGAATAGATTTGACAGTGCCAAGTCAAACAGACATTCAGAGTCACATACATATCAAACCTTCTTATGGGAATAAAAAACAGTGATATCTTCTATTACCATGTTTCCCCTCCCAGGTGGAGCAATGAGGAGCCTGGAGTATTTGGTGACCTACATTGAAACCCACATTGGAAGGGCTTCCTCCCCTGAAAGGGTCTCCTTTCTTTCTCTGAAGTTCCTCCTGCAGATAACAGTGTAGGCTCAGAGAGGTGCGGTGTGGGACAGAGAAAGGGAAAAAACCCTTTCTTCACACTCGTGCTGCTCTGAATGCGGACCATCTGTGCCCCCAGCTGGAGCGCCGGCAATGGTCTGGCACTTGAACCACACCATATTTACAGATCTAAACACAAATGGCTACTGCCTGATTGTTTCATGATTCATTAGTCAGACAAGCTCTCTTCTCCCGCCAGCACAGCTGTTACAGAGTAAACCTTTGTCACTTAATAGGCCTGATTATTACTTTCCATCAAAGGTATTGATCTGTGTCACCTCTACTTAAGGGAATGGGGGAGAAGAAAAGAGGGGAATAAAATGTACCAGGAAAACACGAAGCAGAAGAAGGAGGAAGAGGGCAAGCGAGGGGCATTAGGCGAGATCGGCGACAGTGGCTTCCTCCCTTGCTCTGTCCTGCGTGCCCTGAATATCTGGATTCATGACTGGCTTTCTTGGGAAGAAGAGCCATGCCTCACATGGCGGACAGCCCTGCGCCCCCGAGACCACCGCAGTCACAAACTCTGACCATGCAGATCATTGCTCAACTGCGGGCGCAGGGTGAACTGAACCGGAAATCTGTATCAATTAATAAACCAAGCCAGTATGCACATAAAGTACAGGCTCTGGAGGGAATTTTTTATAGTTCCTTTAATTATCTCCTTTTGTTTAACAAATAAAGTGAAGCTATAACCCTGGGCTGTTCCCTGCCTGAGACGCAGGGCACTCGCCCCTCTCGAGAGGTGCTCCTGCCTGGCTGCCAGGCGGCACTGAGCGAGCGCGGCCGTGGGGACGCCAGCTTGGCACCCTGCCGGCGCCTGCATGCTCTCTTTCTCTAGCGCACTGCCCTGGCTCTTTCCATCACTTTTCTCACTTTTTCCTTTCTTAAAAAATACTCAAAGAAACACAAAGTGGGAGGATTTCTTCGGTAGGAGAAGACAAAGGCTCTCAGAAATTAGAGTAACTCCATAAAAATCCAGGTAAAGATTCTTACCATCACCACCATAGCAACTATTTGAGAAGCACGAAATTTAAAAAGGGAGACCAGAAGCATCTATCCAGCTTTCTGATTTGTCCACCAGCAAAGGATACTCAGAGAGACTAGGAAACCTCCTCCTGTCACACAGCTTTCGGGGTGGTGCACCTGAGTCTAAGAAAAAGGTCCCTACTAATTAGTTCAGAGCTCTTTCCATTCTATCAACAAGCCTTCCAAAAACGAGTATCTCAATTCAGACCACAATGCTTTTAACTAATATTGTAGTTCCCACAGCCCTATAAAAAGATAAGATCATAAAAGAATGAGACCTTTGTTCAGAGCTTGTGGAATCAGCCTCAGTATAGTCACACTTTTGCAACTATATTCATATTGTAGAGGAACGCCTTACTTCATAGTACACATATGTATATGCATGGATATTATACACAAGAAATCCCAATGCTTCCATGCACGAAAAATCGGCCTTGCTCTTACAACCACTTAACAGCTCCAGCCCTCTGAGATTCCAACAGAGGCTAGCTCCCTTCTCTTTTGTCTCCATACACTCATTGTAACTGCTACCCAAATCTAGTATATTAATGAGATCTTTATCACTCTTTTTCCCCAGAGCTCATCCTCCAGTTGTAAGGACATTGTCATCCTAGTTCAAAAAAGGTCAGCAACTTTGCTAAGTACATCACTGCTTGTGTTATGGTGTTCACCACAGATGACAGATTGACTAGCCTGCACATTGAGATTTTCCACTTGTGTGATTGTCAACAGAAGCAAGAGACAAGGCTCACCCTGCCAACTCAGTCCATTCAGAAGGGAATGGTCAGAACACGGTTTGCTTACATTCCTATTTCCAAAGACATTGTTAATGAGTACAGCATTGATATATGAATGGGCTGTGACCCTGGGGAGCTGAACAGCCCATTTCATACTGACTTTACTCGCAGTAGGCCCCTGGCCAAGGGTACGATGCTAATGACTTGAGAGTACTTCTGACCCAGCCCAGATTTTACTCAGTAATCTGGCAGTGAAAGACCCTCTGTCCCATTTCCATGCCTATAGTTCTCTAGGTGGTTTGATTGTTATACTTGATATCCATGTCCAGTACCATCTAGACTTCTCACCTTCCTTCTTCCTAGCTCCCAAATGGCAATGAGAATTTTACTTCTTGGAGCAAAATATAAATGAGGCATGTAGTGTGTATTTCAGTACCCCTAAAAAATGTTTCACTGAAATTTTATCCTTAATTATTTAATCAGAAATAGAATGCAGATACGGAAGCAAATGAAATCTTACTAATAGCCAACTTCCAGCTTTGGAGCTTTCCAAAATCAGAGTTTCTTTTTGTAAGTTATGTCTATCAGTTGACAGGACCAATATGATTTTACATGGGTACAGTTTGCCAAACAGGAACTCCATAATATAGTGCACTTGAAATTCATATAACAAGAAAGCTGTCAGCAAGTGAAAACATTAAAATAAAGGGCATTTGTTCTTAACAGGGAAGGAAAATCAGCTTATAACCACAAAAAAGAAACTGATTGGCAAGAACTCATGTCAAAATGCCAAAGTACTAAAAATACACTTTGATATTTGCTCTGCTTATATTCCACTTGATAATTTGGCTTTGACTCTAAATATGCATTTCTCCCAGCATATCAACAAAACGGACCTTACCTAGAAATCTACATATGGCGACAAAGAGCACTTGGAAGTATCCTCTATTTAAAAAAAAAAAAAAAAAAAAATCCTTAAAATTTTTTAAAGACATCTGATCAATGGTTGAAGGAGCTTAAAAAATCTTGGTGAGGCAGGAAGTATAGGTATACTCTCTGCATTTTACAGATGGGATTCTGATGTGTTAAAAAGTTCAAGATAGAGAAATATCATGAAACAATCTTTTCACAATATATTTAAAGCTCCTACATGTGGGGATCCACCACGTGGAATGCAAAAAAGCTATGATCAGAACTCCAGGAAGACCTACATGATTGTATACAAAACAAATATCACTAGAAAACGATGTCCAAGATCATCCCAAGGCCTTTGTCTTTGGAAAAAGCATGGGAGAAAATCAGCTTTCTGCCTTCCAGTGTGTCACATATTCTGGAGGTAGCCATGCAGAATGGGCTTGAGTCTGGGTACTTTCTACCCAGAGTAAAATAAAACATACATGTGCAGTCAATTAAAACAATGTGCCTTTATAAATAGGCATAACACTTGTTCTTACATAGCTACATTACTTAACTAAATATACATTGAACAGCTGGGACTAAAACCCAAAAAATACATATAGCAGATTGCAATGAAAACCTACGGTTGTATTTAGTTACCTACACATTTTAATCTGGTGCATGCAACCAAAGCCAACAGTATTCAGAGTTGGATAATTGTGCTTTCTTGCTCTTAGAAATGTCAACACCAAAGCATGTTCTGGAAAATGCCTTTTCTTTAAATATTTTTATTTATTTTTTCTACATTTTTATGGGGTGAATGTACACAGACTTTTTTTTAATGCATTGCATTTATATTTCTCATTTCTAAGTTTAAAAGTTAACACAGTGAATCCTAAAATGTCTCCAGTCAATGTGATATGGGTGTGGATTATAAAATAAGTAAGTGTATAAATGAGTGAATAATAGCCAACACAACTCACTATGCAATAATTACACATATATTAACTCATTGAATCAAAAGAATACCCTATGAATTAAGTTCCCTTATTAACCAAATTTTACAGATGAGTAAACTGAGTCACAGAGAGGGTAAATAACCTGCCATATGATATACAGCTGTTACGTGGAGCTGCTGGAATTCAATTCAGGTTGTCTGGTTCCAAAGTCCATGATCTTGAACTAAAAGTTACAGATAAAGATAATAAAAAGAAAGAACTAATGAAGGAATGAAAGGAGAAAAGGAGGGAGGGTAGGAGGCAGGAAAGGAATCAAGGAAGGAAAAAGAGGGAAGGAAGGAAGGAAGGAAGGAAGGAAGGAAGGAAGGAAGGAAGGAAGGAAGGGAGGAGGGGAAGGAAGGGAAGGAGGGAGGGAGGGAGGGAGGGGTATTGCCTCTATAATACAATGGGGAAATTTGAAAAACGTTCTTGAGGAATGAAAGCAAGTCTTTCTGAAAGCCAGAACAGATATTTTTGGAGAAAAGGAGGAAAGAGGGGTTTTGATGCCAACTGAACCCACTATGAGAGGAGCTAGGTAGAGGAGAAATGACTACAGATTTGGTCTGTCTATGCCGGCTCTTAGGGCCTCCCTTTCATGAATGTATCCATCTGCCCCAGCATCCTAAACATTTCAATCAATACTCTTCTCTGCTTGGAGTTTAGAAGATGTCAAGGAATAAGACACCTGGAAACCTAAAATGCAAGTGTGGTAACACATGGTCATTTTGCCATGGTGAGTGCGCTCAGATTCATGCCAAAGAGTGGAGCCTGCCTTCTTGCCAGCAGTCCAGACATTCAGCAAACAGACCACACAGCAGAAGCAGCAGGCACAGAAGCAGAAGGGATCTGTCCACCAGAAGAGAAATCTTCCATACATCCATGGGAAAAAATATATATATACACGATGGGAAGAATAGACTAACACTGACAGTAGCGGCAGAGTGTTTGTGATGAGAGAAAGTAATTGGAACTCAGCAGTAATGCTGACTGGCAACAGAAATACCGGGGAAAAACACGTCATTCAGTGTAAACTCAGAAGCAGACCACACAAATAACAGAAACATCAGTCATTGTTTTTTGGACTTAGGCAGAGCAGGAAATCAAGACCATCAGAAGCTTTAGCACAGATGCCTGAGAGTGCTGAGGTTTGAAGGAGCTGAGGGTTTGTTTTAATTTATTTTCTTTTTTCTTTTTTACAGTAGGCTCCTTTGGGGTAGCTGTATCTGGTGTTTTAAAGAGTAGAAACAAAGACTTTATCCATGTGACCCTATTCGGAACCTTTTACATTTATATTGATGCAGGTGTTTTCAAATAAAACCTTCCAATAAATTATGACCTTCAACTTCTAGATGAAGTAGTGCTGTTTTTCACTGTGGTAAATATATCAGAATATTGAGTATAGTACTAAGAATTAATATAGTTATCATTTAGAGAATGCTTACTGTGGACCTTTCAGGCATGGTATAAGGGCTTTATGTACATTAATATTCACCAAAATCCCGAAGGAAGTGCTGTTACCCTATTTTCTTAATGCATGTTGTTGGGATTAGCATATAGTGAAGGCAAGAATTTTACAGAAAATAAAATTGAGACTGAGAGAGGTTACAGAACCAGGAAATGGCAGAGTAAGGATTCGACCACAGGTTTGTTGGGATCCAAAGCCCTTGCTCATAAAAGATGTTGCCTTCAGAACTGTCATTAGAAATATTAAAATAACTACAGTCCAGACAGCAGTCCTGAGGTTTACCCTCAGTGCATCCATGATTGGGCTGGCACTGATGACTGCTTGAACCTTCAACCACTAGAACAACCAGGGGCACCACAACAGTGCGACAGTGGGAGTACTGGAAGGAGCCTTGGATGAGATTTCAGAAGAGCTGGGTTTGGGGCCTAACTAGGCTTCTAATTCTTGATTCCCTTGCACATGTTCTCATGCCTCTGAACTCAGTATCTAAATCTCCACAAAATGGTGATAAAGAGACCTACGTTATTAGACTTGACGTTGGGTGATTAAATGAAAAATATGATATAAAACACTCCAGAAATGAATGTTTGCAGCCTATATAGCTATGTGATACTCTTAGATAGTAACTCTTCGGTTTACACTAAAATACTCAAACACCCAAACAGAGGTCAGTGTCTTCCCCTCATCGCTGCTTTCTCTCAGACAGCAGCCACAGGCATTAGATGCTACCATGGGAGGAAACATTCTCCAAATGCTAGAAATTGTGCAGGATGAGCAAGAGCAAGATGACCATAAATTGGGTGTCAGCCCAGCCCTGGGACAAAGACAGAAAAGGAGTTGGAAATTTTTGAAGTGTTCTGCATTATAAAGGACAAAAAGGGATGAATAATTCCCTATTTTCTTAATGCATGTTGTTGGGATTAGCATATAGTGAAGGCAAGAATACTAAATCTTGTTGCCTTCTGACTGCATCATTATACGGAATGTAAACATGCATGTATCTATGAGGTATTCAAAAATGCCCAGGCTTATCAAAATCTCATTTTTGCCTCCAATTTCAAAATTGTGCCCTTTTTTCCTAGAAAAGAGCAAAATCAGGAACCTTACTAGGTCTTGTGGCTTTATATCCCTTGAATTGCATTTAAATGTAGTTTCAAAGTCCCCAGATTTCTACCAATGTAACTAGAATTTTCAAGGATTTAACTTTTTAAATTAGGGCTCCTTTTGAAAATCTGTTAAAAGTTATTAATGCTTTCCCCAGATAAAGGCTCACACACACACATACACACATGCACACACAGCTGACTGCACAGGAAGCTGCAAATTCTCTGAAGTCCATCCATGAGCCCTTAACGATTTATGGGCCCCAGGATACTCCCAGACTTCACATGTGCTTCTGCAGATGAAAATACTGCACGATAACGCTTGGCCAGAGGACAAAGTGGGGATTAAAATCTATTCCCCCATACCTCACCAAGTCCTGTGGTGTCCACACAGAAGGGAGTTTATTTTCTAATTTCTGCAAAGGTGCCAAATGGCCAACAGTGGTATGCTAGGGCCAGCTCACACCAGCTCTCAAGCTGAGTACATTGCGTAGTCTCCTCCCAACTCCATGTTCAGTGACAGTCACAATAGTGGTTTGAAATCAGCCATAGTGGGACTATTAACACGATGGAAATCAGCAAAACCTGCAAATTAGGACCACCCCCACCAAGAAAGCCAGATGCTGAAGATTCACCAGTACACCACAGCATGTGGGAGAGTAGAGGCCCTGAGAACTCGTCCTATGTCATAAGAGATTTTCAATAAAAACCTGAAAACACTATTTTTAAATCTACGTTCTAATTTCCTTTCAGCCTGTCCTAATTGCCTTTAGGTCAAGGGCACGTGTGCCCTGGCTTGTTTTGAGCACAAATTTAATAGTTAACAGATGCTAGAGGAAGTATGCAGAGAGAGCTGTGGAAAAATTGATTCCCATTTGATCCCAGATGGGTTTAAAGACAGCATCCACAGTTATCAACCTATGTTTTAAAGCATCTGCAGCACTGATAGCAGTAACTGCCACAAGAACCATTAAAAAAAAAACAAAACAACTAATGGTTGCATATAATTTTTAAGACAGGGATTATAAGGAAGAACTATGGGGGAAAATAAATCTAAAGACTCATTACTCCTTAAGATGGCAAGGAAGAAAAGTCCTACCCATCTCAGGTATAAATTGTTGTGGACTGATACCAGGTGTCTTCTGTAGGCTTTTTGAAGAACAGCTCTTTACAACTGAATTCTATCTTGAGCTAAGCATTGTCTTAGCAAGGAAAAAGAAAAAGTCAGGTCAAACGATTGATTCCATTTCTGAATTACAGAGGGCTATTGATTTTTCATTAAGGTTCCTGTGCTGCCCTCAAGAGCAGGGAGAGAGAAGGGAAAGTAATTCATTGATCAGAGCGGAGGGCCATGTTCATTTATTGGCTTCCTGCCACATCCCATTATTACCGGTTCTAAATGTATATTGAAGTCAGTTTATTTTCATCACAGCCTCCTGTCATCAGAAATGTCTCCCAGTAACTATTAGTTTAATCATCCTTTTCTCACAATGGTAATGAGTGATAATATCCAACGTGATACTGGATTCACAGATATTATTCATTGGATTGCAGCGATGCCCCCCACAAAGCTCTAGTTAAGGGTCTGCCAATGCTTTCATAGTCTAAAAGACATAATAGCTTGAGAATTTTTAAATATATGTATACATTTGAAATAGATAGTAGTGCTTTCATCATTTTATTATTTTTTTTAATTCCTGGAAAATTCATATTTGTTAACCTGTCAATTATGATAACTTTAGGGAATACAAGAAACCCACCCAAATCAGGTATCATAAGTCTACACCAGGACACTGGAAACCAATCCAGAAAATCATAAAGCATGTCCAGAATAAATCATGTATTCCACTGAGTACACTAATTTTATTTGTGGAAACAATCTTGAATTACTTTATACGTCTTGACTTACATTTGAATTTTTATTTTACATAATAGCAAACTGAGGTCCCAAAAGACTGAATGGTGCAGGATCATCCAACAAAGTGGCATCGTGGGGACCAGGACTCATGTTTCCTGGCTTCCCAGTTACTGTTTGTCCCACAATACCATTCTAATAATCTGTCATCCAATTTCAGGTGATATTTATAATACATAAAATCATAAGCTGATATTGACTTTAATATCAAGTCCTGGAAATGCTACTAGTGCTTTTTTCTTTTTCCCCATCTCCAGATAAAAACTATTGCCTATTAAGTTCTGCCTCACACCTAGGTAAATTAATCAGCTGCCCACATTGTATAATAAGAGTGCCTACTCTTCTGAGTGGATTTCCCCAACACCCTGTGAGAGGTAGGAAGAATTCTCCCATTTCATAGATAATTTGGCCAAGGCTACATGGGAAATAATTTGCACAGCCTGGACTCAGATTCAGGCCTTCTTAATGATGAGGGCTTTTTCCACTACACTACAGCTCCCTCTGGTGCTGAAATTAACAGTGGGAACTATTAAAACGACTATGAAAACTATTTTAAAGATGTATCCCAGTAAATTGAGCTAGAAAATATAGTAGAATAAAATACCTTATTCAGAGTAGCAATCTATACAAAATCCCTATGAATAACCATGACAAAATATGTATGGAACTTATCTGACTAAAATAGACAGTTTTACTGAAAAAAAATATAAAATAAGATCTGACTAAATGAAGAAACACAAAATACTTAAATATGTCATGTCTTTCCGATGTAATATTTTGGAAGAAGGTAGATGGCATTATTCTAAAATTTCTGTGGATGAAAAATCAACACACACACACACACACACACACACACACACACATTTTGGAAAAAAAAATTAATGAAGGAGCACTCAGTCTATCAAATATAAAAATGAAATTTAAAACCTCAGTATTTGAAACTAGTCAAGAACCTGTGTAAAAATTAACAATTAGAGGGAAAACTATTACATATTTGAAAAAATTAAATTTATCCAATTCAATTTTGAATGCTCATTTTGTAAGGTGCACCAAAATGTATTTTAGATAAAGAGTCAATTATTTTGGGTTTCTAAAATACTATAAAATAGGAAGAAAATAAAGATAAATATTTAACTTCCATAACTATTTTATCAGTATAAAACCAGTAAAAAAGATAAAAAAAATAGATTTTACTATATTAATATTTAAAATGATGATTCAAAACATCACAAACTACAAAATTAGAGATGCAAATCACACACACATGCAAAAAATGTTTTATCTCACTATCATTCAAAACATCGATTAAAATAACATAACATTTTATCTACTGAATTAACAACTTTTTTTAGATAACAATAATCAAGACTCTAGTGAGACAGATTCTATCATACCATTGATGGGAGAATAAATATTTCATTATTTTAAAAAATATGATCTTATGGACCTGAAATTGTATTTCTAGAAATTTAGCCTAAGGAAATGACCAGAGATGTTTTTAAACACAAATGTGTACAGAAATATTATTTATAAGAGCCTAAGAAGGGAAATAATCTAAGTAAAAATAGAGGGACTTTTTTTTTTTCGAGACAGTTTCACTCTGTTGCCCAGACTGGAATGCAGTGGTGAACTCTCAGCTCACTGCAACCTCTGCCTCCCAGTTTCAAGCGATTCTCCTATCTCAGCCTCCAGAGTAGCTGGGATTACAGAGGCCCACTACCACGCCCAGCTAATTTTTGTATTTTTAGTAGAGACGAGGTTTTGCCATTTGGCCAGGCTGGTCTCGAACTCCTAACCTCAGGTGATCCACCCGCCTCGGCCTCCCAAAGTGCTGGGATTATAGGCATGAGCCACTGTACCTGGCCAAAATGGAGGGATTTTTAAACTGGACACAACCATATGATCAAGTAACACAAAAATGTAAATATCATGTTTGTTTTAACTTTTATTTAGGTTTGGGGATGTACATGCAGGTTTATTATATAGGTAAATTGTGTGTCACGGGAGCTGGGTGTACAGATTATTTTACCACCCAGGTAATAAGCATAGTACCCAACAGGTAGTTTTTCAATCCTCACGCTCCTCACTCTCTCCACCCTCAAGCAGACCCCGGTGTCTGTTGTTTCCTTCTTTGTGATCATATGTACTCAATGTTTAGCTCCCACTTGTAAGTGGGAGCATACAGTATTTTGTTTTCTGTCCTTGTGTTAGTTCGCTTAGGATAATGGCCTCCATCTCCATCCATGTTGTTGCAAAAGACATGTTTTCATTCTTTTTTATGGCTGCATAGTATTCCATGGTGTATATATGCCACATTTTCTTTATCCAGTCTACCACTGATGGGCATTTAGGTTAATTCTATGTTTTTGCTATTGTGAATAATGCTGTAATGAACATATGCATGCATGTGTTTTCATGGTAGAACAATTTATATTCCTTTGGGTATATATCTAGTAATGGGATTGCTGGGTCAAATGGTAATTCTATTTTGAGTTCTTTGAGAAATCACCAAACTGCTTTCCACAACGGCTGAGCTAATTTACATTCCTACCAACAGTATGTAAGCATTCATTGTTCTCAGCAACCTTGTCAGAATCTGTTGATTTTTGATTTTTAATAATAGCCATTCTGACTGGTGTGAGATGGCATCTCAATGTGGTTTTGATTTGCATTTATATAACGATTAGTGATGTTGAGCATAAAAATCATATTTTGAAGGAAATTTAATAATGTGGGGAAATGCTCATTCATGAAAAATAAAAGAGAGACAAACATTGTGGGACCAAAGTTGTAAAGACTGAAATAGCAATGGGAATGAGGAGAGAGGCATGAATGGGAGAACAATTTAAGATTTAGAGGAATGGGATAGGATCCTATTACTAAAAACAAGTGTGAAAATAAGGGTGAGCAGTGGATTATGCCCAGGATATCTGCTCAGGTGTTTGGGTGAGTAGGGGAGGCCATTGCCAAACTAGGTAATACACATGGAAAGGTTGAAACTTGACCTGGCTCTCTCAAATATCAGTATAAGCAGTCTGCTTAAATCCCATCTTTCTTAATCCCACTGGATTTTTGTCCCTACTACCACCACAGGAGCATTTTAGGTATTGGGAAAGCTCGCTATGTCTCGCCTCTTTCTGACATAGCAGACCATGCAATCTATTGACATTGAAATTATGTTCAATGTAAAACTGCAGCTACATGGAGATGCAGAAAGATATCCATGTTATTGCTGCACTGAAAGCTCAAGTGGGGGTTGTTCTAAAAGATTCAGGAATCAAGAAGAATGTACAAAAGATAAGCTTACCAAAAATGTTAAATAATTACCCTCTACAGTGCACATAGCACTCATAACTATGTGAGAAACTGTGTTTACGCTTCAGTAGCTTTTGCCACTAAAAGTCTAGAGAATATGAGGAATAGTTTGAAAGAGAGATATTTTTTATAATCTGCACAATTTCTTTAATTAAGCAAAATAAGTATTTATATTAATAAGAACTTAATGTATTATTTACCAGGTTTAATAGATTGGATAATCCATGTGCATGTAATTAAAACTAGATCTAGAAAGTGGGTGACAGCTTGTGTGCAGTATCCATTATCATAACTTCCTCCAAATTTCTCCAAATTATAACTGATTTCAACTTAACCATATTGCATAAATTTTACACTTATGATTCAGTGATAATATTAATACTTCTTCCCCCAAAGAACATATTTGTAGGCCAGAGAATGGTTCCTTTCTGCATACTATTAAGATATTTGGTTCCATTAAGGTTAAAAATTTTTCCATGAAAATTTTGGACTCAAGTATTCGTATGACTGTTTCCTTTTTAAAGTTTCCCTTTCACAGGAATAATAATAGTTCTAATACTGAAGCATCAACACTTACTGAAATGAATTACAGCATGAAAGCTAACCCTACCTACATTTCAATCTCAAATCTGTGTTCATGGGCAAGACTTTAACTTCTCTGACGCTCAGTTTCATATCTATTAATAGTGCAAAATTGTACCTTTCCCTAATTTGAGTGAAAAAAATGACTTGCCAGAGTTGCTGTAAGGACTAAAGATATTGTAAAGCATCACTATTAAAATAATTTGCTATTCTATGTATTTTGTCTCTGTTATGTCATTTAATTCTCAGAACAATCCTATTCTTTTCCCCATTTTAAAAATTAGGAAGTCAAGGCACAGAAAGGTCAAACAAGTTGACCAAGGTCATATATCTAGCAGCAGAGCTGGGATTCAAACCTACATGGTCTGACTCCAGAGCCGTGGTGCTCAATCACTACACCAGCCTACTTCATAAGAGCATCCTTCAAGTGGAAGTTGTTAGAAATAATAACTATTGTTGCTGTTATTGTAGTTGTTATGACTTGCATCAACAGTGCTGCTTGTCAAAGAACTCCTTACCAGTTCCTGTTCTCACAAGCAATATTGTTTTATATTTGTTTTCGTCTCAGAACTCGAATATCATAAATATGTGTGCATTTGTTAACAATAACTCCTTAAATGGTTAAAAGTCTTTCAAATATAAATCCAGAAGCTATCGCGCCTTACAGTTCAAGGTAAAAAAGAATGGCTGATGTAAATTATGTCAGTGTACCATCAACATAAACCACCAGGACACTATATATTACTGAGCAACCTCCACTCTGTACATATATCTTGATACAAGCAATACTTTTGACACCAATCACTTCCCAAGATAAAATACAGTTTGTAGGGGAATAATTTCAGCAGCACATAAAATGGCACTCTCCCACAAAAGAAACATTTATTTTCATACAAAAAATATATGTTTGCAGTGTTAAGTAATACAGTCACCAAAAACAAAATAAAGGCAGTTCTTTACTTCTCCCCAAATTGCTCTATTTTGTCTCATTTTTCCAACCTAAATAATAATTTCTTACCCACAACAGAAAGTGATTGTTGAGATTCAGTCCTTATCAAACATTTAGATAACTGAATATTTCCTTTATGCTCTTTTTTATTTTGGGATTCAGGAGAATTTCTTAACCAAAGTGAAACATCGTCCTAAACAATAGATGTGATGCTACTTGTTAACAACAGAAAAACTATTTCAGTATATAGCACATACCTCTCCCCTACTCACCTTATCTCACAAGTGTTGCATGGATAACAGGTATCTACTATTTGTTGTCTTATCTAAAAAGGTGTTTTCATGACCAGTGCATTTAACACATTCTGTGGCCAACGTTAAGGTTGTTGTGTTTTTATCTAGTATAACACTCAGCACGTGGCATATTTCAGACATCTAAGAATGCCACATACCACAAAGGCATAGATTATTACCATCCAACTACGACCAAGAGAAAACACCTGGTGGTAAGAATCAGAAAATGGCTTTCAAAAACAGAAAATGAAATTTGCATATTTTTAAAGCTTAATTTGGTTCCTTTAAAAAAAAAAAAAAAAAACTCCATGAGAAATTCACTTTTAGGTATTCTTATAGCGTTCCCTGCTTTTATGTTTCCCTTAAAAAGGAAAAGCAACTCTCATCCTGAAGCAGCACAAGTTACTGAAATGCATCAGGTCTGGCAGCCAAGCAGACCTAATTCAACAATCAAATCTGTCAGTAATTTTCTTAACTTTACTCTATACCATAGGCTATATTGATGGAGCTGGAAGCAAACCACAAACAACGCTTTGATTTTATCAGTCCGTTTCTCTGAAAAAGTGTGAAATCAAAGTGTTAGGCCTACACCAGTATTTCCATACCTCTCCTATTCTAAGAGCACAGGGATAGGTAAAGCCAAATCAAATAAACTCTGACCATAAACCATTTTGCTATGATTCACAGTAGCAATCACAATTATGTATTTGAAGTCATTGAATATTAAGAGAAGCGTAGGCCAACAAAAGGAAATATATTTTTAATCTTTATCAAAATTAGAAGATGTTCTCAGCCTTAATCCTTTAGGTTTTGCCTAGAAATAAGAATATTTCTTATTGACTCGCACAATTTTCTCAGAAAAAGAAAATTATCAACATTAGAACCTAAAATTATTATATATTCCAACCACTACGAGAGGCAAAGAGTGGATTGGAAAAGAGGGGAATTACATACTTCCAGATATCCTTTAAGAAAACAATTACAATCCCACCAACAGTGTAAAAGTGTTCCTATTTCTCCACATCCTCTCCAACAACTGTTGTTTCCTGACTTCTTAATGATTGCCATTCTAACTGGTGTGAGATGGTATCTCATTGTGGTTTTGATTTGCATTTCTCTGATGGCCAGTGATGATGAGCATTTTTTCATGTGTCTGTTGGCTGTATGAATGTCTTCTTTTGAGAAATGTCTGTTCATATCCTTTGCCCACTTTT
>NW_016806447.1:1400397-1442578 GCF_001698545.2 Rhinopithecus bieti
AAAAAAAAAAAAAAAAAAAAAGAAAACAATTACAATGTCAGACTTTATGACTAATTTATGGTGCATACATAATTGAAATAACGACTAACTTTTTTAAGAAAGAGCTTTGGACCACACCACTTGTTGTATGATAAGGAATTTGGTCTTTTTTCCTTGTTCCTGGCATGAAGACTCTAAATCCTTAGAACTTCCCCAGTAAAAGAAGTGTCTTTGTTATTCATAAATTCTTTGGATCACACCTGGGTTTGTGTTAATGAGGTGACTCATGGTGGGACCCCAGATAGCTTCAGAATTGGGGCTGATCGTGTTATTAGATGACTGGGGCTTTGAACCATGTGATATCAGCCCAACTTCTGGACCTTCAGGGAGGGTAGGAAGACTGAAGATTGAGCTCAAATACATGGACAATGATTTTATCAATTATGCCTATATTATGAAACCCCAATAAAAATTTCAAACACTGAAGCTTGAGGGAGCCTTTTGGTTGATGAACACATTGATGTGCCAAGAGTTTGATACACTCTGAACCCACTGAGAGACAGCATGGAAGCTTTGCAATCATGATCCTCCCAGCCCTTGCTCTCTGTTCCTCCTCATTTGTCTGGTCCTGACTTGCATCCTTGATAATAAAACTGTAAGTATAGCACTTTCCTGAGTTCTATGAGTTATTCTAGGGATTTCTCAAACCTGAGTTGTAGTCATGGGAATCCTCTGGATTTGTAGCCAGTTGGTTAGCAATACAGGTGGCTTGGGGCCCCACAATTTTTCATCTGGTATCTGAAGTGAGGGCCATCATGTCAGGGACCATGCCCTTAAAACTGTGAAGTCTGGTGCTCACTTTGGGTGCTTAGTCTCAGAACTGTATTGCAGTATACCACCACTGAAGAAGAGAATGCATCCTGTAGGTATCTAAATGCCTATGGTTTTACCTGAAACTGGTTAAGAAAAAACTAAGAACAATGTGTTGACTGTTGTAGTTACATAACTGGAGCATGTCAGAAGAAGAATGAAACCTGACTCTCCAAAGTTAGAACACTTCTAACACATGTTATACCATTAGATCATTCATGCTTCTATCATGCGAGATCCAGTTTTAATATCCCCCAAAAATATTTTGGCAATGTTCTTTTATAACTCTGCAAGACATCAAGTTTGATACTGGTCTCTAGAGGAAAAGATCGTAACATTGTTTTTAAAGAAATTTGAGATAAATAATGTAGTTCCTATTTTCACAATTCATAAAACACTGATAGGGATATCTACTTACTAGATTAAAACATAGCTGCCTTTTTAATTACCTAGAATTATTTGGACATATCCATTTTCTGCTTCTTGATTTTATTTTCTAACCCTGTAGTATAAAACAGACTGAAACTTTACATTCATATCATGGATGAATTTCAAATATAAGTCGAATTTATAATCTACAGTCTTGTATAGTTCATGTAATGGCTGTACAGGTAGAGCCACCGTGCAAACAAGAATGTAGGCAAAATGAATTGTTTCATAATCAAATTCTCCAGTTATGTTTGGACTTACCGCTTGACAATTATTTTCATTTGTTTTTATTTTTGGAAAGCTAAAGTATATTAAAAGCCAACATTATAGTGTAATGATTCTAGGTGTTACCTTGGATAATAACATAAAGCTATCTCCCATCAGGGCACAGTGGCTCATAGCTGTAATCCTAGCACTTTGGGAGGCTGAGGCTGGAGGATCACTTGAGGCCAGGAGTTCAAGACCAACCTAGACAATATAGCAAGACATCTTCTGTAAAAATAATAATAATAATAATAATAATAAATAATAATTATCTGGATGTGGTGGCATGCCCCTGTAATCCCATCTACTTGAGAGGGTCAGGGCTGCAGGGAGCCATGATCGCACCACTGTGCTGCAACCTGGGCATCAGAGAAGATCCTGTCTCTCAATAAATAAATAAAGCTATCTTCTTTATTGCAAAATAGTCAATATTAAACTCTTCTTCCCATTAAAATTATTCTAATTTATTTTGTCACATGTTTCTTAGGCAAAACTTTCTAAAATTTTGCATTCTTAGTTATTTGTGAAATATTTATCTTCTTTCTTGAAAAAATCCACATATAAATATTTTTTCACTTAGTAAAAAATAATAGAATCGCAGCAATGAAAAAAAAAGTCTCAGAAATGAACAAAAGGAAACTGAATGATTTACTCAAAGGTACACCACTAGTGAGGCTAGTAAGTGCCAGAATCTAAGATTCTTGCTGCATAATTTGGGGCTTGTTTTACTACATTATTACTGTTTTCATCATTGGCTGTTGTAGTCAATGACTTCAAAGCATGTTTTGAAGAAAACAATTAGCGAATACAAGCTCCTTTGGGTGAAAGAAAAAACTAAATTCTTGCCTTATGCAATGTTTCATTTTGACCATCTTCAAATAAATCATGTTGAGAAAACAAATGTTGAGCATAGCTTAGCAATAAGACCTGCCAAGACTATATATCAATGTGCGAAAAGGCATGGGAATACTACCATCAAGTTATTGATGACAATTGGGGAATGGAGGACAACTTTAAATGTTTTACCTTGAATATTCTGCATGGTTTGAATTTTTGTAGCAACCGTCTTACTGTTGTAATTGTGTTAACGTTGAAACTCAAACACTATAGAAGACTAATTGTTTTACAACATTTTAAAATTGGTTTGGATCCAGCAGTTTCTAAATCCTGGCTAATTTACTTTTGCACAGTGAAAAAGAGCAATTAACGAAGAATACATTCCTCCACAGCCATAGTCTGTTCATTTCTGGGACAGTGTTTGTGGCTCTGGATCAAAAAACATCAGAATAAAGCTAATTGTATTTCAAAAGTTTCAGGGATGAACACCTAAGAAACGAGAGGCATCGTTACATTTCATTCTGTAACTGCAGAACAGATGGGATATATCATTCAAATCTATAAAATCACAAAGGATATAAACAGATGACCATTGATTCAGTCACCATACGTTGAAAAACTAGGACTGAATCTCACCAAAAGCAAAAAGAGGAAACTTTTAAATTAAATAAGATACTCCTCAACACAGCTAGCAGTGGTATAATTTATCCTACGAAGGATGTTTTGGAAGAAACTATGAGAACTCAGAATCTAAACACAAGAAACAGTTGAGACCAATTTACAGATAGATCTGTAATAGGATATAAGAATAGTTAAATACAAATTAAATGGAACCTCAGAGTTCAAAACAATCTTTGCCGCATGTTTTTCAGTAAGTAAGCACTGTTTAAAATGGGAAAAGATGCCAAAACAGAGAAACAATATTTATAAAATATTTATAAATGCACACATTTAACAAATTAACATGTTTAGCAGAATAACATACAACATAATATGACTGGGCTAGTCACAAGAAAGTAACAGAATTTTAAAACACAGTATAGTTTTGAGATTTGATAGATAAAAGACTGAGGTTTTGTGGTGAACACCCTTCACTGTTGCCAGCATGGGACCTAAATATATAGGTCCCCCAAATTGGTACCATTTATGTACTAGAGATCTGAGCCCCCATCCCACCACAGAGTGCCCCCATCCCACCACAGTGATAGCTTTTGAGTTACATTTACTTTCTGAAGGTTACTACGAGACTCTACAACACAATTCTGTTGGTGTTCCTGCCAGACAGAGAATATCGCATTAGATTAACCAAGGATCAGAGGTATTAACTCTTAGGCAGACAGAGTTAATATGCCCTGATAGCAACAAAATTTCTAGAGAACCTCACTGAAATATTACAAATGCAATCTCTATTTCTTTCTCTCTCTCTCTCTCTCTCTCTCTCTCTCTCTCTCTCTCTCTCTCTTTCTCTTTAATGGAGACAGGACTCTCTCTCTGTCCCCTAGACTGGAGTAGAGTAGCACGATCTCATAGCTTACTGTAATCTCAAGTTCCTAGACTCAGGCAATTCTCCTGCTTCAGCCTCCTATGTAGCTAGGACTACAGGCATGCACCACCACGCCCAGCCAATTTTTCTCTTTTTTGTAGAGATAGGGTCTTCTTATGTTGCCCAGGCTAGTCCCAAACTCTTTGTGTCACATGATCCTCCCACCTCTGCCTCTCCATGCCTGGCCCAATCTCCATTCATAAACCTACTTTCTCTGTTCTAGAAACAGACTAATATTCAAATACTCAGAATAAGCATTCTGACATTATGGTATCAGGGTCAAATAATCTCAGATGCCATGTACATTGGCAAGCAAAGATGAAACAGATTCAATAAATGTTTGTTCAGTGAAGATGAATGAATGAATATCTGGATAAACAGAAGAAAGAAGGAAAGGAAGGAGAGAAAGGAAGGAAAGAAGGGAGGCAGGCAGAGGGGAGGGTACTAAGAGAGAGGGTGGAAGTGGGGAGAGAGAGGGAAAGAAACAAGGAGAGAAGGAAAGAGAGCCAACAGTCAGCTGTCCATTTGGGTAGTACAAGGAATCAAACTGGATAATTCATGCCTGAACTCATGGGCACAAGTGTTGAAATACTGGAGAGAAGCAGTGATTAGGTAGAAACATGACTGATTTCATGTCAAAAGATTTGCCCCTAACTAGCATTGTGACCAAAGGCAAGCACTAGCTTTCACCTCAGTTTCATCTTAAAATGAAGGCATTAGGGAAGATTGTCTTTCTATTTCCTTCAAGATCTAATATAGTGTGATTCCATTTCTCTTTTTGCTGTGTAGCAATGGTAATCAAATCAATGGACAGAAAATAACCTCAGCAGATTATCAAATTAATGAGGATAAAATGAAATTGAAGATTTAAAAACTCCTTAAAAAATAATATATGTTCTATAAGCATTAGGTATTATTATCTCCATTATTAATACAAAGTGTCTGATGTAGAAATTCTAAAATAAAAAGCACTTTAGATAAAGATTTTCCAAATGCCTAAAAGCAAGGCCATGTATCAATTTAAGCAAGTGTCAAATGTGAAATATATTTATACTTAATCTTTTTCAAATCTTTCTTTACGGTGACTTTGAAGTTCCTTAATATATAAGTCATTTATGTTTAATTTTTCAACTTGATTGTAAGCATCTTAAGAGTAGGGATCATGACATTCATCTATGTATATATGTAACCAACAGCATGAGATGAAATACAAATGAAAATTACTTATAAACTGCAAAGAGTTCTATTGACTTTATATTCCTTGTAAACTATAAGGAGCAATATACACTGACCTCTCAACTGTAAAGTACAGAAAGGGAAGGAATAGGTTCTCAATACATGTTGGTTAAATTTAAATTACTGGAACCAAAGGACCTTGGTTCAGAAAGTTATGTAAAATAAAGGTATAATCTATATAACAATGAGTCTACTAAAGATTCTGCTCACAAGTTCATTCCAAAAAGTATTAACTTGGCAAAGATATCTAGAGTACCTAACAGTCTTGTATCTCTAATGCTAATAATAACCATAAAGTGAAGAATCCTGCAAGAAAAAAAGTTCATGAAAATAGAAAAAAGTAAGTGAACAGCTACATTGTGTAAGATAACTAAACAACAGCTGTTCTCTAGTTTATCAACTCTTCATCTGTGTTTCTGTAAAATGCCTGAAAGTAAAACAACTGGAATTCATTTATGAGCCCCACTTTCCATAATCTCATATTTTGCCATTATGTCAGTATTACAATGATACAAATCTGAATTATTTGGCTCACTGTTAACATAAAATTCAAACAGGAAAAAAATGCAACAGAATGAAATGTTTCAAAAGTAAAATAAAACTTTTTTTTCTGCGTACAAAAACTCAGTGTCCAATCCACCCCTTGCAACAATCTCTGATCATACAATTTGATGAAATTTATGTGGACTTTGTTTATGTTACCAGTCTCCCCAACAACATTTTAATTACTATAATTTTGAGTTCCTCCCTACAATATTTGTGTAAAATTCTTATGATTTCTTTAATTGACAGTCGTCATTAGCTTGTTTTTTCCATCCTATCACTTTTAATTCCTAGTCTTGCTATTATTGCTAAAATATCTTCTAGAAAGAAAAGGGGGAAAAAGTAGCCGACTCTAAAATATTAATATAAACTGTTCAGTAATAGAATTCAACACGCTGAACATTTTTACAAGTAATTCTAATATTTTCCTATTTGCTTTAATTGGGCACATTTGGGTGTTCAAAGAAATTTGCTAACAAAATGTCTATTATAGTTAGACATAGTAAGTTAGCCTATAATTTGGAGGTACAGGACCTTACCAAGCTTCACTGGAAATGTCTGCCTTTGATCTGTTTTCTAGATGAGAGAAAGCAACCTGCATTAGGGAACAAGTTCAAAATGTCAACTAGTAGAATGCACGTGATACCTGTGCAATGGCAATCAATTCATCATCAACCACTTTTTCATGATGACTTCATCAACTGTTTATTCATTAGTTTCTCATGCACAAACACTGCAGACAGATACCAAATCATAACAAATGCCAGCTATTAAAGGGTAGGAGAGACAATGTAAACAAGACTTTTCAAATAATAGAGGAATGTCAAAGAACTTAAAATTTTAAAATCTAAACATTTTCTCGTGATACTTTTAGATTCCACACCTCAAAATTCCATTTTAAAACTTATAGCAAAATTGCTGCAGTAATTTATTATTACTAATATTATCCTTCTGATGAGTCTTGTATTAATGCTGTTAATCTTTACCTACATCATTAAAATAATCATCATATTTATAGAATATTCCACTGAAAGAAACTCAAAATAAATGGAAATAGTACTTCCAAAACCAATGGATTTAGAGAATATTCCCTTTAAGATTATAATATTTATAAGCTGGTTTGGGAATTATTTTTTAATTGAAAATTCTCCCAATGGATTTAGTATAGGATTTAACTTGAAAAGCATTTTAAACATAACTTATATATTTACTACTAAAACCAACATTACTAAAATTCATGATTTAGTCATATTAACTGCAGGTTTACTTAGATCATTGCTGTCACCTAGGTCCTGTCTACCATATTATCACCACAGCATAGCAAATGTCCACTTAATTAAAGATGAAAAATACTAGCTCTGAAAATTTAATGAGCTCTGCTCTGTAAAGTAAGTTTGAAGGACAAAGGGCTGTTTTTATTGTGTGTGTGTGTGTGTGTGTGTGTATGCATGTGTGTACTTACAAACGTTGACTGATAAATATGTAGTGCTTATCTCATTACTATTTACCCAAAGGAAAATAGATCATTCTACCAGAAAGACTCACACATTCATAGGTTCATCACACCACTATTCATAATACTAAAGACATGGAATCAATCTAGATGTCCATCAATGGTGGACTGGGTAAAGAAAAGATGATACATATACACCATGGATTACCATGCAGTCATAAAAAAGAATGAAATCATGTCCTTTGCAGCAACATGGATGCAGCTGGAGGCCATTATCCTAAGTGAATTAATGCAGGAACAGAAAACCAAATACTGCATGTTCTCACTTTTTAATGGGAGCTAAACATTGGGTACACATGGGCATAAAGATGGGAAGAATAGACACTGGGGACGACTAGAGGCAGGAGACAAGGAGGAGGGGAAGGGCTGAAAAACTACCTATTGGGTACCAAGCTCGCTACCTGGGTGATGGCATCATTCATACCCCAAACCTCAATATCATGTAACATACCCATGTAACAAATCCGCATATGTACTCCCTGAATCTAAAATAAAAGTTGAAATTATTAAAAAATAAACATAAATTAAAAATAAAATGATTACCAGATATGTTATATAATTTTGCCACTATAAATAAAATTTTCCCATTTTATTTTGTTTCAAAAAACCAATATGTAATGCTTATTTTCAAACTTGCATAATCAAGATTTCTCAGGTACCCAAGCAAAGAGGAAAGAAAAAAAAAATGGAATTATCCCTAAACCTCATTTAACCATGTAACGTTAATGTTACCTTCTCCTACTAATACCTGCTAACAACTAGCTAAGCCAAACGTTACTCCTTCTTCTGTGGTGACCAATAAGAAACGAAAGTGACATCTGAAATTCAGAACAGGAGTTAAAAAAGGGCCCGTGAAGTATTGATAATCCAAAAATCCTAAATAACCTAGAGGTAGCCACATTTTACTAACTTCTGAGAAATACAGGTCTATTTCATTCTCATCCTTTATTTTTAGGCTGTGTGCATTTCTTCAAAGATAAGGAAGACAGAATAATCTTATCATCAAAGACTAAAGGAAGAGGTGTTCACCTCTTCCATGGTGGTGTCGTTTCATACAGTTTAATATTACAAGTTTACACCAACTTCTCTGCCAAACTCAAAATACATTGCAGCCTCCTACTTTTGCAGCAAAACCTCCTCCTTTCCATGATGAGACCTAAAATATATATTTCCGAAAGTCATTCCAAAGCTTTCTTTTCTTTTTTTTTTTTTTTTTTTTTTGAGAGGGTGTCTCGCTCTGTTGCCCAGACACGATCTCGGCTCATTGCAACCTCTGCTTCTCCAATTCAAGCGATTCTCCTGCCTCAGCTTCCCAAGTAGCTGGGACTATAGGCGTCCACCACCAAGCCTGGAGAATTTTTTGTACTTTTAGTAGAGACAGGGTTTCATCATGTTAGCCAGGACGGTCTCGATCTCCTGACCTTGTGATCCACCCACCTTGGCCTCCCAAAGTGCTGGGATTACAGGAATGAGCCACCTATATATGCAGCCACATAAATCAAATAACATAAAGCAAAATCTGCCCTTCTAGACATTCATTCCAACTGAACAAGCATTCATTAAATGCAGTGGTTAAAAGCAGAGGGCTTTGTGATCAGAGACCTGCGTTCCAAGTATGACTCAGCCTTTTATTAACTACATGAGCTTGGACAATTTACTTAACTTCTTTGAGCCTCAGTTTTCTCATGTGTAATACTGGAATAATAAGATTATTATTGTGAAGATTAGATAGAATAATGTACATAAGCTATCAGCATTTTGCTTCTTGACCTCTAGAATATAGACCTCCCACCCACTACAGGAGCCTTTATACAAGCTTAGTTCATCATTGTTCTATTTGTCATATATTTGTACTTATAGATGTAAAATATACATATGTAAAATTTCTGATTAATCATATTTATCTTGGAAAGATATCTATAAAAGTATATATATATACACTTTTTCTTCTTTCCTTTTTGATTCATCTACTTTTTTTCTCATTCTTGGTTTCTCCCTGACCACTTGCCAAAATCTATCTTTCTTTCTCAAGTGAAAGTCGACACCTTAATGTGGTGACAATAAGTTAGTAAAAAAGTGATCAAAAAAATTTTAAGTCAATTAATCCACCATTTCTTTCATCTGTTTACCAGACACACTTACACACACTCACACACACTTAGTACCTGGCCTCAATTCATTCAAATGACTCTAAGCAGCATAAGACTCTTAAGCTACAACATTGGCCCATATACCAAAGTGACCAAATCTGAGTTACCAGTGTTGCATCCACATCTATCAGCAGACTTAAACCCTTGGCTCTAGTACCTCTTACCTTTAGCAACAAAACCTTCTCAAAATGAGACAACCAAAGAAGAAAAATCACTTTTGAGTTACCAAGTGAGGCTAAATCATGTGATTACAGTTAAGTATGTAAAGACAGACAAATATATATGAAATTAAATCCCTGGGTCCCTGCAGATTGCACATCAAGACATCGTACATGAAAAGATAGTAAAAATTGGACTATAAATTTTTAGAATGAGGGGAGGAATCAGAGAAAACCCACAACCTGCTAGTCACACAAACAGCAGCATTTGATTCTGAAACAACCTCCACTTTGATATATGAAGCATATATATCTACATATATAATCTTCTAAAATATTAGAATAATATAAACACTTTCAAGATATATATTACTAATCAGAAATTTTACCATGGAAATACTCTAATAACAAGAAAAGAACTTAACTCCCAAAATTAGCATGAACTGATTTTTATTAATTTATTGAAATACTCAATTCTACATTTTAGAAATACCAGTTATGCAAATTATTTTGGATTTATTTCTTCCAAAATTGAAAGTATAGAATCTAAGTCACCTAGTTTCCTTCAAAATAAAATATAAATACTTTGATTAATATAATCTGCTCAGTCTAAAAGTCCTGGTAGAGAAGAAATGTTCTTTGATTTCAGATCATTGAAATAGAGAGTATGGGGATAACTGTTTTAATCGCCTCTTCACTTTGCTGCTGGAAGCACAGCTAGTATCTTCAAATAACCTGACTCAGAAAACTTTATCCTCTATGGCTCCAGAACATATTGGCAGATTAGTATTTTTTCTTGGTAGAAGCACACAAAAGTATCTATAATAAAAATCCATAATACAATAATTATTTTGTAAATGCCATATCATGTTTCTATCCATGTGGATACTTTTAATGACAACAATGATGATATTGTATTTAAATTAGACTTGATTGATTTAATACTTGTGTTGCTCTCTATTGCCTTACCTGTTTAGTAGATAAAGACTTGGGCTCTATTTTCAGCTTTGTCTGGTATGTTGGCCAAGTCTTTTTATCTCCTCTACCTCTGTCATCTGTACAATGGATAAAATACCTTCTCTATATATATAACAAAATTGTGAATCTCAATTCATTTTGACAAACATCTACTAACTAAAGTGACAGAAGAGCTTTAACTGTCTTGTGTATTCCACAAGAACATATCATCACGACATCTACCTAGTAAGAGGCAAACAAAATCATTGTACACACATTCCTATAGATCCAGGAACACATTTTCTTTCCTATAGGAATTCTTCAAGAGCCTTAGTTTTACAATGGTACTCCCTTATTTAATTCCATTTACATTTTGGTAAACACAGAAGCAACCAGATTATAATATAAAAATGGGTATCTCTTCTACAAGTTTTCTTTCTTAACTGTCATATATGTGGATATCTTTTTTCTTCAGCTAAATAAATAATAAAATCCATCCTGCATAGACCATACTTTTTAGACCTTCACATAGTGCCTGACATATAAAAGTACACAGCAAAAATTTTTACTTATTCATTTGTCAAATATTTATTGAGCACTTATTATGCGGCATCTCCTAAGTTGGCGCCAGGAATACAGCACTTGGACACACACTCAGTCTCTCTATCCCTATAAAACCTACAGTCTAGGAGACTTAAAGCAAACAGTCACTCATCAAATATTTGTGGAGCACTCACTGTAGTTCAGGAACAAATGATTACTCAATATTTCTGTATTTACAATTGTAATCATTGTTCTTAATAAACAAGGGGCCGTGAGTTCATATACGTGATGCATTTAGTTATCACAGCAAGTCTTTATGAATTCAGTCCAGAAATATCTACTGAACTCTTACACAGGTGAGAGGTTTCACAGAGACCTCAACTGATCCTCTCTCCCAGGTGAGAGCTCTCCAGCTGCACCCATGCCTCTGCCAAGATGCCCTTTTACCCTACATGTATGCATTCTTTACCATGACTGCTGCTGCAGTGATCCATTTTCTCTGTGATAAAATTGGTCTGAAAATCGTAAAAACAAAATTTGGATATACGAGTCAGGTAACAAAACCTTGCTTTTAAAAAATACTGTTAAATTTTTGGCTAATTATGACTTGGAAAATATTTTAGTGGCAGATAGCATATGCCCTACTGAAACCCTCACCACAGTCTATTATGAAAGGAGGCAGCACGAGAAACAATATCTATATTAAGAAACTGCTTGGGAAGCTGATCCACTCAGCTTTGAGATATATCTAGTTCAATGAGGGAGAGGGTGGACCGAGGGCAGGTCCCTACAGATATAAAATATGATTCTAAAGTGAGCTAAACTGCTTCTAATAAAGACCTTCTATTAATAACCCTTCTGGATTTGATGGATCACATCAGTGGGACAAATAAAATGATGTTCTTGTGAATGAAAGGTGGTGGTTCTTCCTTCCTAAAAATCAAAAAGGAGTGACCCAGCCTACCTAACCTGTCACTTTCATCCCATTTACAAGTGGGAAAGGAGCCTCCAGGGCCTCCAAAACAATTAAAGCTGGATCTGCTGTCTCAGGAAGGGAGGTCTGCAAGTGAGAGCCTGCAGGCAAGGCAAATCCCTTCCACCAGCCAAGTGCTGGCAAAAGGACTAAGCTAGGACATTACATGCTAGAGGACAAAGTCACAAAGCAACGTGGAGAAAAATTTAAACCCTGCCCTCCTTTTCATTCCTCCTTTTCATCCTTCCAAAATCTAGCCTTCAGTTTCCCAAAGTGGAATCTTCAAAACCCCCTCCTCCCCAAAACATATTAAACAAGACGAAGAGGCAAGCAATGAGACAAGCCCACCATTGAGTGTGCACATGAAGATGGGCCAGAAGGGTATGTCGTTTCTTTGAGCTCATCTCACATGCAGCCAGCTGAATATAAATTTCCCTCTATCTCATCAAGCTCTCACTGTTTGGCCTCCTCTGACTGATATTGGCTCATCATACTTAATCTAGGGTGAAATTTCCTCGTCTGAGCTAAATTACTTGCAGCCATCAAGGGAAGCGATATTTATTTTTCGTGGGGCTAATGACCTGTCCCCCAGACCCACCCACTGATGGTTATTTACTGGGGCCCAGATGCTTGAGCTCAAAATGAGTGCTAATGTCAGCAGGTGCCATCCCTCATTCAGCTCAGTGATTGAATTGGAGCGATCCCATTGACATTGACTCTGTGACTTTTAAGGCCATTACCCTCAGCCAGAGATGAACCTCTCATCATGGTGATGACAGTGACAGCTGATTAGCGACAAATTACAAGCAGGAAGGTGCAGAGGCTTTATTGGGCAGGGCAGGACCAGTGGTTAAGGGTGAGAGGTGTGGGGATAAAGAGCAGAAAGGAAAGAGAGAGACATGAAGAGTATGAGGGGAAGCAGAGAGAAAATAACACACATTCTTTTTCAGTGTATTGTTTGATCAATTCTTAACTGTGGCCCTGTGAATATTTATATTTTACATCTATTTAGTACAGTTAAACACACAGAGATTCATATTGCTACAGACACTCATGGCTCAGCACATAATCCTTAAACAGGTAGGAACTCATATCTAGTGAAATTTAGGCTGTAAAAGGAATATAACAGTTTAGTATATAGACTATTCAGGCACAAAGAATCTTTGAACAAAGCAAATAATTTTTTCTGTCTATTCTTTTTGTGTATTTGAAATTACACTGACAAAAAAAGTCTTACGGATTTTTTTTTTAATTTTCGTGGGTACGTAGTAGTTGTATATATTTGTGCGATTCATGAGATATTTTGATACAGACATGCAAAGTGAAATAATCACGATGAGAAATGGGTATCCATCCCCTCAAGCACTTACCCTTTGTTTTTAAAACATTCATGTAGCCAGATAACTGAAGTAAAATTCTGCATGGATTGGTGTTTGAAGAACATAAATGCAAAGTTCTAATATTATCTTAAACCAGGTTCACTTTAAAAAGCCACTCAGTTCCTCAAACTGTCTACGCAGTAGACTTAAAATCAAAGTCTTTTTGATTTTTAACTTAAATATAAGAATTAAAAAAATATTTCCTGAACACTCTTAAGTTGAAAGCATTTTTTCTTTGCTCTGTGTTAGGGTGATATGGATTGGCTTGAGATGTCTTATAATTGTGCCCATGGTTCAAAATTTTAATATGCTGAGTGTGAATGTCTGATTGAGAATTATAGGTAAGTAACTTGGGATTCTGGAAAAACAAAACCTGAAGACGCCAAACACTGACATTGATTTTTGAGGTCTGGACACTTGTTACTAAAGAGCAATTGGACAAAACGCCCCGGGTTCCAGCACTACATGGAGCACCCAGAGAGTGGGTCTTGACAGCAGCAGCAGCACCTGTGCAGCACAGTAGCCTGGCCAGCCACCTTATGCTCAGCTAGTTCACCAAGCAGTGGCAGGCAACAGCCAGTCTGTTGAGAAACATCAACGCCCACCTGCTCATGCAATGAGCTATGCTATGAAAAAAATTAAGGAAAAGGATAATAGTATCTATTTCCCCTGCCTCTCAATGCCTATAATTAATCTCTCCTTTTTCAACCTTTCCTCCTTCCACAACTCATGTCCTCCTTGAATGCAGTTCTTTCTTAGAAGTACCTTCCTCCTGTCTGGGACCACTCCCAACATATCTGGTAGCAAATATGGCAAAATACTTTTTTTTTGGTCAAAAATACAACAAAGTCTAACATCTCTTACAAGATACCATTGTGCATGGTTGAAGCCGGCTGAACATCTTTTCCCAGCTCTGTGATCAATGAAGTCAGACTGGAAGCTTGAAATTGGCCAATGTGGAAATAGTGACACCACTGACATTGGCAAATGCTACAAAGACTTGTTTAACATTTTGTTTTGTTCTCTCAGGGAGCCAGCTGTTTAACATTTACTAGAACACTGCATGTAATGCTGTCTGTTGTTTAGAAACATATTTGAACGTTGGGGCAAGGCTGGCCTTTCAGAGGCTGGGAGCATAGGTAGAGAGAAATATGGGCCTGCTATATGCTTTTCTATCTGCTTACTGATAAATCTTCATTGTGAGTTTCCATGGCAGATGCGCCTATTTAAGATTGATAGCCAAAAGGGCAAGAAGCATGCTTTATGATTAAGTACTATTACACAAGCACCCATGGTGGAACCAATACATACTTAATAATCATTGTCTTATAATAAAACATAACATTTATTCATATCAGTTTGTAGTTTGTCTCATATTTGAAAGGAATCTTTCCTATTGGAATGCGAACGTTCAATGTATTCAAATAAAAAACACCACCTCAGCTATCCCTAGGCAATAAAGGAAGCTGACTAATCCACTGATCTTTTTGAAAATGCATGAACTGATAGTGAGATCAGAAATCTTTTGTTCATGTTAAAACACAGAAAACATTGAAGCTGTCATCAAAGAGTAAATATTACTTTCCATTACTAAGGAGACTAAAAATTACCTGTCTCTCTGTACACATTCGTTCTCTATCATATCCTCTCCCATGGCTTCAACTGCCACCTGCATGCTGTGGACTGCACAAGCCCCTCTCCAGTCATATCCAGCTGCTTACTGGACAGGTCCATTTGCTGATCTCATGAGTACCTCACACTCAGCACATGCCACTCAAAACTCAGTCATGAGATTCCCCCAGAAATCCGATGCTCCTCCCATGGTATCTATGCCAGGCACGGTGGCTCAAGCCTGTAATCCCAGCACTTTGGGAGGCCAAGATGGGCAGATCACGAGGTCAGGAGATCGAGACCATCCTGGCTAACACAGTGAAACCCCGTCTCTACTAAAAAATACAAAAAACTAGCCGGGCGAGGTGGCGTGCGCCTGTAGTCCCAGCTACTCGGGAGGCTGAGGCAGGAGAATGGCTTAAACCTAGGAGGCAGAGCTTGCAGTGAGCTGAGATCCGGCCACTGCACTCCAGCCCGGGCGACAGAGCAAGACTCCGTCTCAAAAAAAAAAAAAAAAAAGGAAATGGCCGTATCATCCACTCAGGTGCCCAATCACTACCCTAAAAGTCATTCTTAACACTTCATTTGCCCTTGGCCCTTGATGCTCACATCCAGTGAAGAGCAGAATCCTGCAGCTCTTATCTTCCAAATAGTCCATCCACTTCTCTCTTCATAAAGCTAGTACTCTAATTCAATGCACTGTCACATCTCATCTTGATTAATCCACAGCCTACCACTGGTTTTCTAGCCTCCAAACCTGTAGTTTTCCACTCTGTTCTTCTGTTCTCTACTAAGCAGCCCCAGCAATCTCTCTAAAACAAAAAGCTGACCAGGTTATTCTCCTGCTGAAAATCCTTCAGTGGTTTTCAAAACTCTTAACATGCATTACAAGCCCTGGATGACCTGACTCCTGCTTTCCTCTTCATATTAAATCCCTCGCATTCTCCACATCACTCTAGGATAAGGCGACACTGAACGGCCTTCAGTAACTTTAGTCTACCTTGGTCTCTTTTACCTTTGAGCTCACAAGCATTTTACCTGGAATACTCTTACTCCTCTCCCAAAATTTTGCTGACCCCTACTCATCCTTCGAATCTAAGTTTAGACATAATTGTCTGCAGGAAGCTTTCCCTGACTTCTCAAGGACAACTGGTGAGATGTCCCTCCATCCTTGATATTCCTACTGTGCATGATGAAAAGCACATTGTATTTTGATGGCTAATCTCCTTATGTTTTCGGCACTAGTATGTAAAGTTTGTTCATTATTATATCCTCTACTCCATGCTCATGCTGTGTACACAATAAAGACTCAAGAAATATTTATTGATTGCTTAGATGAGCAAAATGAATTAAAATTAACAGAGAGTCCTCATAGCTAGGAGATGGTTGTCAGACTGCACGTTGAGAGGGCTGTGCCTTCAAGACAGAAGAGGTCCCAGATTTCAAAAGAGCTCTTGAGACTCTTCCGCTTTCAAAAACTTCCTCTTCATGTATTTCTGCTGTCTTTAACTGCACACTTTCCCAAGCTTTATCCTGATGTTTACCCACGTGAAACTGATTTCTATGTTGGACTCACCAACACAGTGACTAATGTGCTTACACCCTGACTCATTTTTGGTGCCCTCCACATTCTCCCTGATTTAACTCTGGGTACAGATATCCTAGCCTCACCTTGACTACTACCTATGTACCAACTGCAGCGTACAATCATCTATTGGGCCTTTTTCTCCAAAAGACAAAAAGTCATTGCTTTGTAAATAAAGCAAATTTCAAAAGGCCATCTCAGAGGAGTACTTTCTGACTAGAAAATCACAGAGCTATTTTGAACATTGCATATATGAATTTACTGTCTACAAACCCTTTGAATTGCATTTCTCTCCTAGGAAGAAAGAGAGAGATTAAGTACTGAGGAACCAAAATTGCAGCTGTTATGGTTTGAGTGTGTCCCCCAAAACATGTTAGAAGCCTAATCCCAAATGCAACAGCATTGAGAGATGAGGCCTAATGAGAGATGAGTAGGCCACCAGGGCACAGTGAATGAATTAATGTCATTGTCAAGGGAGTGGGTTCATTACTGCAGGAGATAGTTCCTTATAAAAGACGAGCTCAGCCCCTTTTTGTCTGTCTGTCAGTCTGCCTGTCTGTCTCTCTCTCTTTGCTCTTCTTCCATGGGATGATAGTGAAAGAACACCCTCACTCACCAGATGCCATCACCTTGACATTGGACTTCCCAGCCTCAAAACCTGTGAACCAGTAAGTTTCTGTTTTGTTATAAATTACCCCATCTCAGATGCTCTGTTATAGCTGCACAAAACATAGTAGGACAGTAGCTGATATTTATAACCAAGGTAACTTGGACTACAAAGTCAAGGAAATAAGCAAGGTAAAATGCTGCATGGCAAAGCTAAAGTATAAAAAGAAACATGCAGAGTTCAGAGGATCATCAAAAGAGAGCGGGATGAGAGGCATCTCTCCAGGTCCAGGTATGAAACCAGAGAGGGAGGGAAGCAAGCACAAAGGAATCAAAAGGAAGGTGGAAGCTGTTTTAATGCAGTGACCTGGAGTCTTCATTTTTATAAGTCACTAGGGAACACTGACAGTGTGCATCAGCCCAGCCTAAAAAGACAGATGCACAGGTGAAGTGTATGAGAAACTGTGGGGGTATTTATGGTTACTTATTAAAAGTGTGACCCTAAACAAGCCACTCAACCTGTCTAAACCTCTCCCTTTTTACCTGAAAAAAACAGGATTATCATATATACTAGTAGATTTACGGTAGGAACTGAGACAATGTACATAAAGCGCTTAGGTCATAACCTGGCACGTAAGTGTTTAATTATTAACAGTAATTATTATTACAATTATTACAATTTAGTTTGAAATTAAGAAAGTTGCACAGATCGCACCCACATAATGTGTGTCTCCATGTACCAACAGTAGCATTAGCTACATAATTAAGATTCATTACAATAGTTCTTAGGCCTGTTGAGATTTGGTAGGTCAATAATGAAATCACCCTGTCCCCTTTCTGAATTTAGAACTAATAGAAAAAAATGATGCAAAATTCAGACAGATGGAGATCAAAATGTCAATTGTGTTAGTGATAAAGTTGGGCTAGAAAACTTGGGTGAGGTTTGCAGCCACAAAGCTGGCTGACACTCCCCTGAATCAGACTCAGGCACCTGGGCACCTGCACCAGGACCAGCACAGCTCAAAGCTGTGCTGCCAGGTTTACGCTGAGCAGGAAAGCTGGCTGGACTGCATTCTCTATGTGGGCCTGAGAGGGACTGGGCCACACTGCTCACTTCTCCTCCCAACTTAACCATCAGGCCAGGCTCTCCTCCTGCTCCAGGGGCAGAGAGAGGCTGGTAGGGTTTATCTGATCAAGTTCTTCCTGAGGGACAAGAGAAGTGGGGATTAAATTCTCCCACCTAGGATGGCTACAGCCACTGTGCCCTAAAACGGAACTTACCTTAGAACATACATGTCTTCAGTCCACAAAAGCTAATGGAACTATGGACTTCACTAACCTAACTTTGCTTTCTCGAAAGAGCACTATTAAACTGTTTAATTGTATACATTAGTGTAAGACACAAAAGACAACTAATATTCCACAGTGGCCCTTGCATATCCTTGTCCCCTCAAGCTGTTTCTCCCTACCTTTCTGAGACACAGGCTTAGTCTCCGTTCTTTTCCAGCCCTCTTAAAAGATTCAAATTGCCTAATAATGGTTGTTCATTCAGAGAGCAATTTTTACCTCCTCTAAGAACCATCCTTAACCAAGTCTTCCAGAAACTGGTTCAACTTCTGTCGGTCTCATCCTGCTAACATCCCACATCTTTCTCTAAGTTAAAATACTCCTTCAGAGTTTCCTCAAGCCCAGTGTTCTCAAATAAAAGCTTAGACTAATGGCACTCTGGGTTTCTTTTTCCACGTTGGTATTCTGTGTGGGAACAATCTACCTGACTCATGGGCTCAAACTGGCCTGTGGTGCAATATTACTGCAATGCATCTTAAACAACTGCAATATGTGAACCTATCGAACTAAGGCATCTTAGAAGTTTAAAAATTCTAGCACTGAGAGAAAGGGGCTGTTGGCCTCACAATAAACCGAGTTTCCTTAAATGGTCTTTATGGTCTGAAGCTGTTAACTGTTTATTTAATTGTAGCCTTCTCAGCAAATTCAGGTTAATCTATCAATTTCAGTGTAATTTTAAGTTTGGTATGGCAAGATTATGTATGCTAGGAAATGCACCAAAACTCAAGGATGATGAATAAAAAATAAATTTACTTCATCAAAACAACAGAATCCCTTTATCCACAGTACTCATCTTTTCAAATAAGTCAAAATATTACTTGCTCAGAACCTATATTGTACAGTAAAAATCAAATGGTAGAAAATGATGATGGCAATGCATTTTCTAGTGCTTCAGATAGTCATGCAGCCAAACTGTCCCTGAGTCTCTGAGTCTAGTCTGCTGTAAGTTAAAACAGTAGTATTATCAGAGAATGAGGAAAGACAATGAGCCTATGACCCCATGAGGGGCCCATTCACCATGGTAGGTTTGTGAGATGCAGTATCTGAACAAGATAATGTTCTCCTCACCATTCTGACTGGTCAATTTGGATGACATATTTTGGGCATCTCTGCTGATTCCATGACTGCAACTTGTACACCGTCCACAAATCCCCATCTGCAGCTACAGATGGTCCACAATTTTTTCCAGTGTTTATAACAGCTCTTGGAGGTGGGGGTGGGGAGAATGAAGGTTTCACAGCCAAGCTGCCCTAGTCAGGTGAGTGCTCAGGCCTGTGGAACTACAGGGCATCCAAGCTACAAATTGACAGAGCTATACTTATTCAGTGCCGGCAAGCCATGTCTCAAGAAATACGCTGTAAAATATACACTAACACTGCCTAACAGAAAATCATCTTTGGTTCACTGCATACTATTGATCTTTAAAAATTGTTGAATTGTTCTTTTAGAATAATTTACACCTCCAATTATAACCTAGGTGCCACAAGGCTGTGCTCTCCAATATAGTAGCTACTAGTCAGGTGTGGCTACTTAAGGTAACTAACATTAAATAATATTAAAAATTTAGTTTCTCCATTATGCAAGGCACATATAAAGTGCTCAATAGTCACATGTGGCTGGTGGCTACTGTATTAGACAGCACAGAAATGGAATACTCTATTATTACAGAAATTTCCTCTGAAGAAAGTAGATTTATCAACAGTGGATATTTTGCCATAATTTTACTGACTCTTAACATCTTCAAACTTCCACAGTGTTTTGTTTTCTGTCCCACAAAGATCCTGCAAGACGTTTTTACAAGAGGATCCTTGGCTCCCTTTTAGAAGGCACCATAGTGACTCTCCTAACATATCTTGAAAATCTGTGGTGACCCATTGTCTCTAGGCAGTTAATTAATCGAATTTTACATTTTAGACTCTTGTTTCCTCTGCAGAATTGAGAGGACATATAGACTTAGAACAAATGTATTACTGTATTAACTTCCTAAACCTTGTCTGGCCAGTTTACATTTGTAAACAACTAACTGGGAAAAATTTCCCGATTTATCTCACTTAAGGAACATAATAGGTAGCAGAAATGCTAATCATTCCCTATTCTAATCCAAGATTAAGAAATTCACTCAAAATCACACAACTACATGGAAACTGAACAACCTGATCCTGAATGACTCCTGGGTAAATAATAAAATTAAGGTAGAAATCAAGACATTCTTTGAAACTAATAAGGACAAAGATACAATGTACCAGAATGTTTGGGATACAGATAAAGTAGTGTTAAGAGGTAAATTTACAGTACTAAATGCCCACATCAAAAGCTAGAAGGATCCCAAATCAACACCCTAACATCTCAACTAAAGAACTAGAAAACCAAACCCCAAACAAACCCCAAAGCTAGCAGAAGACAAAAAATAACCAAGATCAGAGCTGAACTGAAGGCGACAGTGACAGGAAAACTCTTCAAAACCAATGAATCCAGGAGCTGGTTTTTTCATGACAGGTGTATTGTTCTTATTATATCCACATCTCATTGTATTAATGAGAAAATTAACACTTAGAGGGGTTAATTAACTTGTAAAAATAATTCAGCAGAGCCAAGACATGAACCAGACCTATCTAACAACAAACTTGTTGCCCCCAACCGCTACACTAGACAGCCTCTTGCTGAGTTAGGTGCAAGCTCATAGGAGCTTATCCAAACAAAGGATCTGTGAGCACACCTATATTATGATTGCTTAAATCTTCCGTAGAGTTTATGATGCAAGAAAGAAACATGCTTTGGTGGCTATATTAGTCATTGGCTCCCAAACCTCGTAACTGTTATCTGTAACCAGAATCATGAGTAAGGAAAACTTGCAGTAAATACAGGGAGATTCTTAATTGGTCACCTGACACAGCAAATGACAATAGTTTATATTCATACATACGAACAAAAAGGTTTGGCAATCAATGCTTACAGGTTTTACCTTTTCTTGGTGGGTTGTTTCCCCTATTCCCTTCTGTGCAAAAAAGTAATATTGATAGTAAAATATACGTAAGAAAGACTAATATGTATGTTAAGACATGACTGAAAGTTTGCCATTTCTCCATCAAAATTTAATTGTGTAGTTTTCACAAGGAAATTGACTCATATTGTTGGTGTCATTAGCAAAATTTCCTTTCAGCCAACTGTTGTACTTCCTGTTATGTGCCAGTTGGCTGCTATCTTCCATAGCTGAGGCAGCTGCATTTCAGCAGTGAAAGAGGCACAAAGAAATTGAAAAGCCTACTGGGATTTCTTATGAAGAAAGGAACTGTATGCCTGTGTGCATGCACAGAAGAGGATATAAATAAACCTTCTTCAAAAAGAAAGTACATATAGGATAGTTGAAAACCTTAAATAGAAAACTTCTAAACAATTGCCCTACTCTTAGTGATTAGGCCTATCATCTTCAAATGACAATGAAATATTTTTAAATTTTAATTTAGGTTTTTTTATTTCCAAATTTTATTTTAAATTCAGGGATACATGGACAGGATGTGCAGGTTTGTTCCACAGGTAAATGTGTGCATGGTAGTTTGCTGCACAGATCATTCCATCACCTAGGTATTAAGCTCAGCATCCATTAGCTATTCTTCCCGAGGCTCTCCCTCCCTGCAACCCCTGCTCTGACAGGCCCCAGTGTGTGTTGTTCCCCTCCCTGTGTCTATGTGTTCTCATTGGTCAGCTCCCATTTACAACCGAGAACATGCAGTGTTGCGTTAGTTTGCTGAGGATAATGGCTTCCAGCTCCATCCATGAACCAGGTCTGCAAAGGACATGATATCATTCCTTTTTATGGCTGCATAGTATTCCATGGTGTATATGTACCACATTTTCTTTATCCAGTCTATCGTTGATCGGCATTTAGATGGATTCCACGTCTTTGCTATTTTGAATAGTGTTGCAATGAACATACATGTGCATGTATCTTTATAACAGAATGATTTCTATTCCTTTGGGTATATACCTAGAAATAGGATTGCTGGGTAAAATGGTATTTCTGCCTTTAGGTCTTTGAGGAATTGCTACACTGTCTTCCATGAAGGTTGAACTAATTTACACTCCCATCGGCAGTGTGAAAGTGTCCCTTTTCCTCTACAAATTTACCAGCATCTGTTGTTTTTTGACTTTTCAATAATAGCCATTCTGCCTGAAGTGAGATGGTATCTCCTTGTGGTTTTGATTTGCATTTCTCTAATCATCAGTGATGTTGAGCTTTTATTCATATGTTTGTTGGCTGCATCTATGTCTTCTTTCGAGAAGTGTCTGTTTATGTCCTTTGCCCACTCTTTAATGGGGCTGTTTGTTTTTTTTGTTGTAAAGTTAAGTTCCTTGTAAACTCTCAATATTAGGTCTTTGTCAGATTGGATAGATTGCAAAAATTTTCTCCCATTCTATAGGTTGATTGTTCACCCTGATGATAGTTTCCTTTGCTGTGCAGAAGCTCTTTAGTTTAATTAGATCCCATTTGTCAATTCTGGCTTTTGTTGCCATTGCTTTTGTCATTTTCATCACGAAATATTTGCCTGTGCCTATGTCCTGAATGGTATTGCCTAGAGTTTCTTCTAGGGTTTTTATAGTTTTAGGTTTTATACTTAAGTCTTTAATCCATCTTGAGTTAATTTTTGTATATGGTGTAAGGAAGGGGTCCAGTTTCAATTTTGTGCATATGGCTAGCCAGTTCTCCCAGAACTATTTATTAAATAGGAAATCTTTTCCCCATTGTTTGTTTTTATCAGGTTTGTCAAAGATCAGATGATTGCAGGTGTGCAGTCTTATTTCTGACTTCTCTGTTCTTTTCCATTGGTCTATGTGTCTGTTCTTGTACCAGTACCATGCTGTTTTGGTTAATGTAGCCATGCAGTATGGTTTGAAGTTGGGTAGCGTGATGCCTCCACCTTTGTACTTTTTGCTTAGGATTCTTTTGGCTATTCAGTCTCATTTTTGGTTGCACAAGAATTTTGAAATAGTTTTTCTAGTTCTGTGAAGAATGTCAGTGGTAGGTTCATGGAAATAGCATTGAATCTATAAGTTACTTTGGGCAGTATGGTCATTTTCACAATATTGTTTCTTCCCATCCATGAGCATGGAACACTTTTCCATTTGTTTGTGTCCTCTCTGGTTTCCTTGAGCACTGGTTTGTAGTTCTCCTTGAAGAGGTCCTTCACTTCCCTTGTTAGCTATATTCCTAGGTGTTTTATTCCTTTTGTAGCAATTGTGAATAGAAGTTCATTCATGATTTGGCTCTATGCTTTCCTGTTGTTGGTATATAGGAATAGTAGAGATTTTTTCACATTGATTTTGTATCAGACTTTGCTGAATTTGGGCTGAGATTATGGGGTTTTTCTAGATATAGGATCATGTCTTCTGCAAAAAAAAGATAGCTTGACTTCTTCTGTTCCATTTCAATACTTTTTATTTGTTTCTCTTCACTGACTGTCTTGGCCAGAACTTTCAATACTATATTGAATAGGAGTGGTGGGAGAGGGAATTTTTGTCTTATGCCAGTTTTCAAGCAGAATGCTTCCAGCTTTTGACCATTCAGTATGACATTGGCTGTGGGTTTGTAATATATGGCTCTTATTATTTTCAGGTATGTTCCTTCAATACCTTGTTTATTGAAAGTTTTGAACATGAAGAAATGTTGAATTATATCAGACCTTTTCTGCATCTATTGAGACAATCATGTGGCTTTTGTCTTCAGTTCTGTTTATGTGAGGAATCACATTTATTGATTTGCATATGCTGAACCAAACTTGCATCGCAGGGATGAAGTCAATGTGATCATGGTGGATAAGTTTTTGATGTGCTGCTGGCTTTGCTTTGCCAGTATTTTATTAAGGATTTTTGCATCAATATTCATCAACGATATTGGCCTGAAGTTTTCCTTTTTTATTGTATCTCTGCCAGGTTTTGGTATCAGGACGATGCTGGCCTCACAGAATGAGTTAGAGAGGAGTCCTCTAAAATTGATCACATAATCAGAAAACACTCCTTAGCAAATGCAAAGGAACTGAAATCATAACAAGCAGTCTCTCAGACCACAGCATAATCCAATTAGAACTCAAGATTAAGAAATCCACTCAAAATCACACAACTACATGGAAACTGAACAACCTGATCCTGAATGACTCCTGGGTAAATAATAAAATTAAGGTAGAAATCAAGACATTCTTTGAAACTAATAAGGACAAAGATACAATGTACCAGAATGTTTGGGATACAGATAAAGTAGTGTTAAGAGGTAAATTTACAGTACTAAATGCCCACATCAAAAAGCTAGAAGGATCCCAAATCAACACCCTAACATCTCAACTAAAGAACTAGAAAACCAAACCCCAAACAAACCCCAAAGCTAGCAGAAGACAAAAAATAACCAAGATCAGAGCTGAACTGAAGGTGAAAGAGACAGGAAAACTCTTCAAAACCCAATGAATCCAGGAGCTGGCTTTTGAAAACTTAATAAAATAGATAGACAGCTAACTAGGCTAATAAAGAAGAAAAGAGAGAAGAATCAAATAAACACAATAAAAAATGATAAGGGAGTTATCACCACTTACCCCACGGAAATACAAACAACCATCAGAGAATACTATAAACACCTCTATGCATATAAACTAGAAAATCTAGAAGAAATGGATAAATTCCTAGATACATACACCTTCCCAAGACTGAACCAGGAAAAAACTGAATCTGTGAATAAGCCAATAATGCNACACCCTAACATCTCAACTAAAGAACTAGAAAACCAAACCCCAAACAAACCCCAAAGCTAGCAGAAGACAAAAAATAACCAAGATCAGAGCTGAACTGAAGGTGAAAGAGACAGGAAAACTCTTCAAAACCCAATGAATCCAGGAGCTGGCTTTTGAAAACTTAATAAAATAGATAGACAGCTAACTAGGCTAATAAAGAAGAAAAGAGAGAAGAATCAAATAAACACAATAAAAAATGATAAGGGAGTTATCACCACTTACCCCACGGAAATACAAACAACCATCAGAGAATACTATAAACACCTCTATGCATATAAACTAGAAAATCTAGAAGAAATGGATAAATTCCTAGATACATACACCTTCCCAAGACTGAACCAGGAAAAAACTGAATCTGTGAATAAGCCAATAATGCATTCTGAAATTGAGGCAGTAATAAATAGCCTAACAACCAAAAAAAAAAAAAAAAAAAAAAAAAAAAAGAAAACAAAACAAAACAAAACAAAACAGCTCAGGACCAGGCAGATTTACAGCTGAATCTACCAGAGGTACAAAGAAGAGCCAGTACCATTTCTACTGAAACTATTCCAACAAATCTTTTTAAACTTTTAATTGAAAAAATACATATAAAGACATGCCCTTTTGAGTCAAGTTATAAAAGCTGTCAACCATAAAATTGCTCATTTATTTATTAATTTGTTCAAACCACAGATATTTGTCAGATGTCTGTTTTGTGTCTGGAAACATGTTAGATACCGGAAATTTCACAATAAGTAAAAATCGAGGTAGCCTTAAGTCAATCATGAATGCAAAGCAACACCAATAAAAATATGAACAACATTTTTTACAAAAGAAGTCTATATAAAAGTTCATATTCAAAATAAAATATGCAAGAATAAACATCCAAGAATAACTACAAAAATAATTAAAAATAGAGCTATCAGAGGAAGCAGACATATGAGATACTAAATACATCATAAATAAAAGAGTAAAGGCCTAGCACATTAATAACTAGACAAGAAAAACAGAACAGAAAGTTCAAAAATAGGCTCAAATACATATGGGCATTTACTACATAATGTAAGTAACATCTCAAGTCATGGAAATAAAAAACTTTTTGTAAATTATTTTGATACTACAAAATATCTATTTGAAAAAAAGATAAAATAGGATCTATTATCTCACATCGTACACAAAAATAAACTCCAATGGATAAGAGATGTAAATATATATAATGAAACTATACATATATGAAAAGAAGGCAGGTGGGGAAAAGCTAACTTATGACTTAAAATCCAGATTCCATAAAGGTAAATAGGGATAAATGTTAACACATACAATTTTAATGAAACAACATAAGCAAAATCAAAAGGCAAATAAGAAACAGGGAAATATATGTATTTGTAATATATAAAATGGAAAAAGAAGCTACCATCCCGAATAAACACAGAGCCCTTACAATTCAGGGAAAGACCCAGCACCTGATGGAAAAGTGGCCGAAATACACAAGTAAACAATTCCCAAAACGTAATATAGAAATGGCTCACAGACATAGGAAAAGATGTTCCACCTCACATATTTTTAAAGAAAGGAAAATTAAAACTATGCTGATATTTCTCACCTGTCAGATTGGGAAACATTCAAAATCTCGAATATACTTTGTTGATGAGGCTATGGGGAAATGGACATTCTAATACATTGAGAGTGGGAATGCAGAATGGTACAATGTGGGAAGGGAAGTTTCATGATATTCAAGAAAACTGCATTTGCATTTACCCTATAATTCAGCAATTAGACTTCTTGGAACTTAACTAGAAGACATACATCCAACGTTGCAAAACTATATATCTAAAAAGTTATTTATTGTGTCCTTGTCTGTAAGTGGAAATAGCCTAAATGTCTATATATAGAGAGAAGACTATTGAATAGACTATGATAAAACCACACAATGCAAAAAGAGTGAGATTTCTATGAGCTTATGGGAAGTGATTTGCTAGCTATATTGTTGAGTGGGGGAAAAGATATACAGTAAATAAAAGGGTATAAAGTATATGAGATGTGCTGTATTTTGTGTAAGAAAGGTGGGGAAAATTTTATACACACACACACACACACACACACGCACACTCATTTTCAAAATAAAAGGAAAGAGAAACAAAACAAAACAAATTGGTTAGTAGTGTGTGGGGCAGCAGGTAAGAGAGCATGTCAAGAACAAGGTAAAAGGGATGAAAAGAAAGGGGTAACTTTTATGAGTATTTCTTTTGGTATAGTGTTGATATTTGGAACCATATTTGTGTTTTATATATTCAAAAATATATTTAAATCAATAAGAATAACAGAAAGTATCAAAAAATTATTATAAACTTTATTCATTCAAAAATTAATATCAGTTCTACTTAGATGAATAACAACCACACCAAAGGAGGAGAAAAAAAGTCCAAAGAGCATTTCATCAAATCAACTTGCCTATATACTCTCAGTCTAAAAAACAGAAAGAATGATTTAAAAATATTGAAATCTACTGAGTAAATTTGATGTCAGTGGAGGTAAGGAAGAAGGCTTCTAAAATTGCTTAATCTGTATTGTATAATTAAGCAATTGAGTAAATAGAATAAATAAATTGATATTTTGTGGAGTCAGGGCTTTCAGTGTGGCAGAAAAGACATATTATACAAATAAGTAATAGGTAAATGTAGTGAATAACCTTGTACTATTGGATTGGAATTCAAAGTATCAAGATGAGAGAAAGAGAAAAGAAATAGAGAAAATGCAGAAATAAAAGAGAGATAAGTATCCTAGCTCTTTCTGCAAAAAATAAAAAAAGTTTGGGGTGGATCTAAAATGATACTGCAATAGCCATGAGCATATCTGGTATTCAGATCTTGGTTTCTAAATATCATTGCCTACTGAAAAGAATCAAGATTCCTTAGAACGCAACATTCCAAGAGTAGCTTTTGTGGCAAAAGCAATAAAGTCCTGAAAACTAGGGAAACATAAAAAAAGAGCCGGCTCAAAGGAGCTCCCATTGGCCAAATGTGGGACAATTTGAGCATAAAAGTGAATAGTGATCATAATTAATTATAACCAATTTAATTATAAAAAATACCTAAGACCATATTGCTATAATAATTACTTAAGATGGTATAAGGAAATTTCTTTATAATAAAATGCCAACTAACAAGTGTAGAAAAACTGATATAGTGGCCGGGCGCAGTGGCTCAAGCCTGTAATCCCAGCACTTTGGGAGGCCTAGACGGGTGGATCATGAGGTCAGGAGATCAAGACCATCCTGGCTAACACGGTGAAACCCCGTCTCTACTAAAACACACAAAAAATTAGCCGGGCGTGGTGGCAGGTGCCTGTAATCCCAGCTACTTGGGAGGCTGAGGCAGGAGAATGGCGTAAACCCGGGAGGCAGAGCTTGCAGTGAGCTGAGATCCGGCCACTGCACTCAAGCCTGGGCGACAGAGCGAGACTCCGTCTCAAAACAAAAGAAAAGAAAACTGATATAGTTAGAAAACTAATTATTTTACAAACATCATAGCAATAGTTGATTCCGACAAGAACCACAAATAGATGCTAAAGCCACTGAGTGAAAGCTTGATGGGAAACAGAACACTACACAGTCTTAGACTATCTCTCCACAGATCAGTTATTATATTGAAAAGGGAAAATCATAACTATACAGTTGAAAAATTAGTGAACAACATGTAAACCCAAGCAATCAAAATTAACATAACCAATAATGGAGCAAACTGACACTATTTGCCCTTGATGAAATACACAAGAGGAACATAACATCACTTGTGTCCTATCACTGACAAAAATGCATAACTTAATCATGAGGAAGCAATCAGACAAACCTCAACTGAAGAACATTTTACAGAATAACTGGCCTTCATCTTTAAGAAAAAAAAAAAAAAAAAACTGTTGTGACAAAGAGACAAAGAAAATCTGAGTCCTGAATCAGATTAAAAGAGGCTGAGGAGATCTAATCACTGAATGCAATGTGAGATCCTGAACTGGATCTTGAATTGGGGAAATTAAGATATTATTTGTGTAAGTAATAAGCATGACTATGTTAAACATTAGCACTGCTTCAAAATTAAATTTCCCGAATTTGATCACTTTTACTGTGTTTATGTAAAAGAACTTCATCATTCCTGAGGACAGGCAAAAGTTTTTAAAGATGAAGATAAATGACACCTGAAACATATTCTAAATTTGTTTAGCAAAAACATAATAGCAATAATAATATGTGTGTGTGGAGAGAGAAAACAACAAAGCAAAAGAGGAAAAATTATAAAAATTGATAATCTAAGGGAAAAGTATACAGTAGTTTATTGTATTATACTTTCAAATTACTTAAGTGGAATTTTTTATAATAAGTAATTTTTTTAAGTGGGCATTTTTTTCTGTCCAAAAGATCTCAAAATCATTCCAATGCAGAAAAGACATATTAATTAATTACAGATGAATGCAAAGTAGATTTAATGCTCCACATTATGAATTTCGACTGAATAAAAATCTGCTATATGAGGAAGCCATTCTTCTACTTGATCTAAAAGATGCAAATGAAAACTTGTGATTGAGTTTTGTGCTCTCAAAGAATTGTAAAGGTTCCTCTCTATTCCTTCATAAGGAAAGAATTGAGAACTAGAATAAAAATATGACGAGATCTGATGTTCTAACTTGTATTGTGTCCACAAGAATCACCTGCAGAAATTAACTCAAGGCTCACTTCACAGGCTCCACCAACAGATTCTGATGTAGGTCTAGGGCAGAGAGTAACAAACTAAATTTGTAAAAAGTGCTCCAGATGATTCTGATAGACTGTCCAGGAGCCATACTTTGAGAAATACTGCATTGGAGCTAAAAGAGAGAGCAACTGGAATATTAATAAAAGTCATGATTTACACTGTGGGCTTTAAACACCAAGTCTGAAGACCATTCTAAAAGTGCACGTGGGTTGCAAAATCAAAGCAACTAAGTGAGAAAGCAGATGATGTTCAAGTGCCTGTTAGATTGTTTTTTTTTTTTTTTGAAACGATAAAGAATAAAAAGTTAAAATACCAAGAATGCTATGAGATGATATTTAAAGAGTGATCCAATAATCAACAACACTGAAGGCTGGCTCTTTAAAACAACTGATAAAAACTAAAAAATAACCCATGCCACAATAAATCAAGAAAAAGAAAATTCTAATTAAATAATATCAGAAATGAAAAAGGGACTTGACTACAGAGAGAAAAAACAAAGAATACTATGAGCAACATTATGCCAGCTTATTTGAAAGCTTTCACAAAATAGAAAATTTTAAAAACTATAACTCACTAAACATAAAAGAAGTTAAAGTTATAGCTGAAATACTACCCCTGCCCTACTCCACCTCTTCCCCACCACACACATGCAAACTAATATTCCCAGAATGTTTTATAGGTGAATTAGATCAAAAAATCAAGAGATGGATAATTTCAATATTTAAAATTTCCAGCAAATACTTTAAAAATAGGGAATACTCCCTAATTACTTTATGAAGCTAATACAACCTTGAAAGTAAAGCCATACAAAGCAGTATAAGAAATAAAAGTATACGCTATTCTCACTTAGATTATTGTTGTATATGTGACAAACAGAAAAAAATTTAAGTAAAATATTAGCAAACTGATTAAGCAATGCATAGGCAATGGAAGGTTGGCCCAACATTTTTAACAAATGTTAATGTGATTTACCACATCAACAGATTAAAAAAGAAAAAAATATGATATTAGTAGATGCAGAAAACCATTAGAATATTTTTTAACTATTGTGAAGGTTGTAAGTAATGACTCAAATAAATGGAGAGCTATTTTGTAAGTGGATTGAAAGATTAAATATTATGAAAATGTTAATTCTCTAAAAATTAATTCAGGAATTTAATGTAATTCTGTCAAAATATTGACAGGCAATTTCAAAGAACTTTACAAACTGCTCAAAAAGTAAATGGAAGAACAATGAGTGAGGCTTTTTCTTCCAATGATGTTACATTAGCACTTTTGGGCTAAGTGAATCAACCAGAAAACTAGACAAAATATTTTTTTAATTTCTTTGAAAGCACTGGAAAGCTAATAGAAAGAGTGAGGGATTACTTGGCTCAGAATCAGGTATGGAGACCCTGGAAAGCAATTCAGTTCTCATGGAATAATTGAGAGGCTCAGCAGAGCTTTGACAGAGACTCGTGGGCAGGCAGAACTGATACTGAAATCTAAAATCAATCAAGAGGGTCTCTGTGAAAATTCCCTCATCTGAGTAACCTATAAATATTCAAGTTCTTCCTGCATGTCTGATTATAAAATTATATTAAAGTATCCTGATTGATAGCATTCTATGTGCTTAGGAAAAGCAAACAGAAATCCTCTCTGAAGAAAGAAAATTTCATCCGAGTCATTAAGATAGTTGTACAATTTTGCAAATATGTTATCTGGCACAAAATTTAAAATAACCCACAAAATTAAGGCAATATGCCTGTAAGGTATTATGTAATTTGAACCAAAACCAAGAGAAATGACACACACAAAAATTTGAAACGAACCCACAGGGGCTCCAGATGTTAACGATGTTCAGGAACATGCTTTATTTTTATTTTATTTTAAGTTCTGGGATACATATGCAGGATGTGTAGGTTTGCACCATAGCTAAACGTGTGCCATGGTGGTTTGCTGCGCCTATCAATCTATCACCTAGGTATTAAGCCAAACATGCATTAGCTATTTTTCCTGATGCTCTACCTCCCTGCACGCCACCCCAACAGGCCCTAGTGTGTGTTGTTAATCCCTGTGTCCATGTGTTCTCATTGTTCACCTCCCACTTATAAGTGAGAACATGCAGTGTTGGGTTTTCTGTTCCTGCATTAGTTTGCTGAGGATAATGGCTTCCAGCTCCATCCATATCCCTGAAAGGACATAGTTGCTTTCATTTTATGGCTACAAAGTATTCCATGGTGTATGTGTACCACATTTTCTTTATCCACGCTATCATTGATGGGCATTTGGATTGATAACGTGTCTTTGCTATTGTGAATAGTGCTTCACAATAAACGTGCATGCATCTTTATAATAGAATGATTTATATTCCTTTGGGTATATACCCAGCCACGGGATTGCTGGGTCCAATGGTATTTCTGGTCTTTGAGGAATCGCCACACTGTTTTCTACAATGGTTGACCTAATTTATATTCCCACCAACAGTGTTAAAAGTGTTCCTATTTCTCCATAGCCTCGCCAGCATCTGTTGTTTCTTGACATTTTAATAATCATCAGGTGCATACTTTATATATCTAAGCTTACTACGTCAAGAAAATAAAAGAAAAAATTGAAAATTTTGGCAGAAAACTGAAAACTATTAAAACAAATGGAATTTCAATAATATAAAATATATAAACTAAAATAAGATTAATAGATTTAGACAGATGAAAAGAGAATTGTTGGAGAAGAAATGGGTCAGAAAAAATCTAAACTGAATCAAAAAGAGAAAAAATATACAAAATGCAGATAACAGTTTAAGACACATGGAGAATACAATGAGTGGATCTATCCTATATAATTGAAGTCACAGAAGGCAAGAAGAGAGAAAATAGAACAGAAGCAATATTTAAAAAGGTAATAACTAAAACATTTAAAACTAATGAAAACATGACATCATAGATTCAAGTAAGATTTTATCCCAAAGTGGGATACAAAGAAGAAATTCACATCTATGCATATTGTGATAAAACTACTGAAAATCAAAATAAAGATAAAATTGTAATAGCCAGAAAAAATGAAAGGTTATCTTACAGGAGCCAAACTTCAATTTTCAGTTGAGTGTTTTCAAAAGAACAACATGTAGATTTACAACTCACTTTGCAATAAAAACACCAGGAAAAGATAACAAGGGAATGATATCTTTAACATACCAAAAGGAAATAATCCAGAATTCTAGACACAGTGGAAATACTCTTCAAGAAAATGTGTGAAAGGATGTTTTCCAGACAAAATATTTATCACCTGCAGGATACAATAAAGGAAAATGAAAAAAATAAAAATGACTAAAAATGGAAGATTAGGGAGGCAGGAAGGAACAAAAAACAAACTATTGCAAATATATGCATAAATTTAAATAAACATTGACTATATAAAACAACATTAACAGTGTGTTTTGGCCTGTAAAATATAAAAATAATTAAAACTGAAGTTGCAATGGTATACAAGTTGGGAGTGTTATAAATGGAGCCAAAGTTAGAAGGTCCTTCTATTGTCCAGAAAGATGACAGCAGTACAAATTAATAGTATATATTTATATCAAGTATGCATGATATAATTTTACTAATAGTAAAAGAATATAACATTCAAGCTAACATAGAAAAAAGTAGAATAGTTTTCTAAATTCAATTTAAAAGCAAGAAAACCAAAAGCTGGTTCTTTGAAAATATTAATAAAACTATTAAATTTCTAACTATAATGATCAAAAGAAGGCAATAAAGAAATAAATCATTTGAAAAGGTAAGACAAATAAGAAATACTTAATAAGATATATTTAAATACGCACACATACATGTATTAATATAATGTAAACATACTAAATACTCCAATTAAAATATTTTGACTATATGTTATTCATGAAAATTCTAAAACATAAAGTTTAAAAGTCAAATGGGGGCTGGGCATGGTGGTTTACACCTGTAATCTCAGCACTTTGGGAGGCCAAGACTGGTGCATCACTTGAGGTCAGGAGTTCGAGACCAGCCTGCAAACATGGTGAAACCTCATCTTTAACAAAAATACAAAATTAGCTAGGCGTCGTGGCATGCATCTACAGTCCAAGCTACTTGGGAGGCTAAGACAGGAGAATCACTTGAACCTGGAAGGCAGAGGTTGCAGTGAGCCAAAATTGTGCCAATGCACTCCAGCCTGAGAGACAGAGCAAGACTCCATCTCAAAAAAAAAAAAAAAAAAAAAAAGTCAAATGGAAAAGTGTCTATAAAGAAACCCAAACCAAAAGTAAGCTGGTATAGCTATTTAGCATAGGAAGGCTCAAATCAGGGAGTATTACCAAAGATGAGAAGGAGCATTAATGGTAAAATGAACAGCGTACCAAAAAGACATAACTGTCCTAACACTGTATGTACGTACTAGCATCAAAATATATGAAAAAAAATTGATAGAACTGAAAGGAGAAACATGCAAATCCACAATCACAGAGGGAGAATATATATCTTTTAGTAACTGAAAGAATTAGACCAAAAACTTCAAAAGTATGTAAAAAATAAAACTTAAATTTCAAATTAATGCACTTGACCTAATTGACAAAAATAGAACATACTACTGCAAGTATGCTATTTGCATATCAAACACATACTTTTTACAAGAATAAACGTTTACCAAAACTCTCCACATGCAGGCCCATAAGCCAAGTCCCAATGAAAGGTGACAATGTGCTAGCAACCCTCACTCTCAGCACCTCCTCGGCCTCAGCATCCACTCTGGCAGTGCTTGAGAAGCCTTGCAGTCTGCCACGGCACCGTGGGAGCCCTTTTCTGGGTTGGCTGAGGCCAGAGCCTCCTCCCTCTGTTTGCAGGGAGGTGGGGAGGGAGAGGTGCGGGCGGGAACAGGGGCTACGCTCAAGGGCCAGAGTGTGAATTCTGGCCCGCACTGCTGGCCCAGGGCAGTGAGGGGCTTAGTAGCCAGGCCAGAAGCTGCGGAGGTTGCCCCGGGTTCCCCAGCAGTGCAGGGCCGCCAGTGCCACATTCAAATTCTCACTGGGCCTTAGCTGTCTCCCAGCAGGGCAGGACTCAGGACCTGCAGCCTGCCATGTCTGAGCTCCTCCCGCTGCTGTGGGCTCCCGCAGGGCCTGAGCCTCCCGGAAGGGCACCATCCCCTGCTCAGTGGCACCAAGTCCCATCTACAGCACAAGGGCTGAGGAGTGTAGGCATGGCTGGGCACTGGCGGGCAGCTCCGCCTGCAGCGAGGGGTGCAGGATTCACTGAGTGAAGCCAGCTGGGCTCCTGAACTGGATGGGGACTTGGAGAACTGTAGTATCTAGTCGGAGGATCGTATGTGCACCAATCAGCACTCTGTGTCTAGCTCAAGGATTGTAAATACACCAATCAGCACTCTGTGTCTAGCTCAGGGAATACACCAACTGGTACTCTGTATCTAGCTAACTAGCACTCAGTGACTCTGTCTAGCTCAAGGATTGTAAACATGCCAATCAGCACTCTGTCAAAATAAACCAACCAGCTCTCTGTCAAAACAGACCAACCAGCTCTCTGTAAAATGGACCAATCAGCAGGATGTTGGTGGCGCCAGATAAGGGAATAAAAGCAGGCTGCCCAAGCCAGCAGTGGCAACCCGCTGGGGTCCCCTTCCACAACGTGGAAGCTTTGTTCTTTCGCTCTTTGCAATAAATCTTGCTGCTGCTCACTCTTTGGGTCCACGCTGCCTTTAAGAGCTGTAACACTCACCGCGAAGGTCTGCAGCTTCACTCCTGAAGCCAGGGAGACCACGAACCCACTGGAAAGAATGAACAACTCCAGACGCGCTGCCTTTAAGAGCTGTAACACTCACTTTAAGAGCTGTAAGGTCTGCAGCTTCACTCCTGACAGCAAGACCACCCACCAGAAGGAAGAAGCTCCAGACACATCTGAACGTCTGAAGGAACCAACTCNAAGGATTGTAAATACACCAATCAGCACTCTGTGTCTAGCTCAGGGAATACACCAACTGGTACTCTGTATCTAGCTAACTAGCACTCAGTGACTCTGTCTAGCTCAAGGATTGTAAACATGCCAATCAGCACTCTGTCAAAATAAACCAACCAGCTCTCTGTCAAAACAGACCAACCAGCTCTCTGTAAAATGGACCAATCAGCAGGATGTTGGTGGCGCCAGATAAGGGAATAAAAGCAGGCTGCCCAAGCCAGCAGTGGCAACCCGCTGGGGTCCCCTTCCACAACGTGGAAGCTTTGTTCTTTCGCTCTTTGCAATAAATCTTGCTGCTGCTCACTCTTTGGGTCCACGCTGCCTTTAAGAGCTGTAACACTCACCGCGAAGGTCTGCAGCTTCACTCCTGAAGCCAGGGAGACCACGAACCCACTGGAAAGAATGAACAACTCCAGACGCGCTGCCTTTAAGAGCTGTAACACTCACTTTAAGAGCTGTAAGGTCTGCAGCTTCACTCCTGACAGCAAGACCACCCACCAGAAGGAAGAAGCTCCAGACACATCTGAACGTCTGAAGGAACCAACTCCAGACACACCATCTTTAAGAACTGTTAACACTCACCACGAGGGTCCCCGGCTTCATTCTTGAAGTCAGTGAGACCAAGAACCCACCAATTCCGGACACCCCAATAAATATAAAAGGACTGAAGTTATAAAGAGTAGTTGATTAGTCAGAGTTGAAATGAATGGGAAGTGAAAAACAGATATTTAGAAAACTCCCATATGCTTGAAAATTAAGCAATACACTTATAAATAATCCACAGATAAAGTATAACACACAATAGCAGTTAAACACTATTTTGAAATTGAAATTAATAATTAAAATAAAAACAAAATTTATGAGATATGGCTAAATTCACACATTAAAAAAAGTGTTTAGCTTTAAATGCATGTTGGAAAAAAAAAAAAAAGAAAGACTGAAAGACACTGAACTGAGACCCATTTCAGGAAATTATAAAAGATAGCAAAGATAATACAAATAACTTAAAAGATAGGAAATAAAAACATAATGAAATAAAAATAAATATACATTAAGATCAATAAAGCCAGAAGTTAGTTCCTAGGGGAAAATAACCTATTAAAATTACTAAACTCCTGCTAAAAGAGCAAGAAAAAAAAGGGAGGAAAATATCTTAAGTTGGGAATAAAAGAAGTGACAGTACTATAGATCCTACAGATACTACAAAGCTGAAAAGAAGATATAGTGAACAAAATATTGAAAAGGAATTAAATAAATTAACAGAAATAGATTTCTAGAAAACACAACTCATCAAGATTAATACAACAAAACTTTTAAAAAACTGAATATCCTACAAGTGACTAAATCTATAATTTATTATTTCCAGGAAATAAAGATGGGAAACATATTAATTAAAAACCCCTAGGGATCTATCAACCAATCACAATGTATGGATACAATAAGTTTTAAATAAGATATTTATATGGCAATGTAGAAAATGTGAACATTGTGTTTATATCGGATAATGTTACCAAATTATTATTAAACAACCTTGTTTAGGTGTGATAAGATATTATGTTTATGTTTCAAAAATATTCTTTGCCTTTATTGATCTATACTATAATGTGCACAATTGAATGAGGCATAGAAATTTACTTAAAATGATCAGCTGTTATGCACTGATAGGGTTTTATAGTAAAATAATATTTGATATGCTTTAATAATTGCTGAAGGTAGGCCTTGGTTATACCAAGTTCATTAGAATAGTTGCTCTACTCTGTATATATTTGAAATTTTCCATAATAAAACATTTAAAAGATATTCTCCAGAACCAGATAGATTTACCAAAGTATTCCTCCAAACATTTAGATAGCAATAACATCAGCCTTACACAGCCTCTTCCACAGAAGAGTAGAAAGAGGGACCAGAAGGATTCTGAGAAGAGAGACCTGGGGCAGGATCATTTTCTTTTTTAATTTAGTCTAATTTTCTTGTAAAAAAAAAAATAGACACATAAAATAGAGTACAAAACCAAAAACCCACATAAAACATCTATAAAAACTAAGTGATATGTTATCTTCAGAAACTTCAAAATATAAGTTGGTATAGACAAATCACCAACCACTGTAATATTAACTACACGACCATCGTAGTATTAGAAAAAGCCTGTGAAGAAACAAAGAGATAGCAATAAGGATTCTGATAGCTTCGGACTAAGAGACTAAGTCTCATATTTGCCTTAGCCCTAGACTAACTTTCAAGTTTTCCAACAATTACTCCCTGGTAAATGCATTGAGGCAATATGAGAACAGCATCTGAAACTGGAAGGATGTTTTATAGGCTCTAATGCATGGGTGAATTCAAGTGGACAGTGATAAATTATGGCAGTACTGGGACAGTCTTGGCTCAATAAACTATCAAAATTTGTATACGGACTCTCATTTCTAGAACAAAATAATTAAGAAAAATCTTCTTGGAGTATAATCTAATGGAGCAGATACAAATAAGAAGAAGAAAAGATAAAGAAGGTCCAGATAAAAGTGTGGGAGGAAGCAGAAGAATTCAAGATGTACAGAGACATCATGGTATGAAAACAGTAGAACAGAGAGATCTAGAGCAGTGGACCTAAATAAAAGTATCCTGACTCATCATTCTTTCTTAAAATTATGATAAAACTCATAAAATGAGCAACAGTAAAGGGTCATAGTCAAATTTATCACAAAGTTATTTACAAAAGTAATAATCATCATCAAAATAGCATCTCTCCAAAAATTGAAAGCATGCTAGAAAGATGTGTCACAAAATAGGTAGAAACTGCAACCTTAATAGAGCAAAAGGAATGAAGATAAGTGACATAAGCATAACTGAAAACATAAACTGGAATTTAAAAAAAAAACATATGAAGTCATTGATGGAAAGGAACATTTGAAAACAGAGGGAACAGAACTTTAGGAAAAATAGAAATAAAAGAGAAAATTACCATTTTTAGATTTTAGGATTTTAGAAAAGAAAACCAAATTTTAAAGAACACAAGAATGAATATTTCCATTTGGCAATGCCTTAGTAGAAAGTGGAAAGGATGAAAATGTCAAAATCAAAAGAAATAAAGAGTTTTTTTAAAAGGTTACTTTTTTTTTAAATGTAAAGGAGATCCAACATGCATATAATAGCAGTCTCTGGAAAAGAAAACCAAAGCATTGGAATGAAACAAATACCAAAAACCATAAATCAAGAAAAATTTCTTGAAGTAACAGGTGACCTGAAGTTACATATTGAAAAGACAAAGTATTTGCTGCTGAAAAGTCTGATGACAGTCTGATTTTTTTCCTTGTAAATAACTCATGAACTCTCAAAAGATAGTTAAATATACTCAAAAATTAGTCTTAAAATATGAAATAATTAAAATAAAACTAATAATATAATTTTATATCTAACTAGTGGGATAAACCTTGCAATAAACAGTCTGACTCCATTTGTTAAGTATTTGACTGCTGACATATTTTAAGCTTCACTCCTCCCTTGTCTTTCGCTCCTTGTCTATCTGCCCTACATCTGGACAAATGACAAAAAAAGCTCAGGTACTTCCTGCTTAGGCACCAGTGGGCGGTTTAAATCCTGCAAACTCCTACCCATGCATGGAAGCCCTTATACCTGCCCACTCTCTAACCACCATCAAAACTCCAAGCCAGTCTTCTTACTCTTTCAAGTCATTTTTTGACCAGCTTGGAAAGACTGCTCTACTGTCTCAAAAAAACTTCATAATGAGAGTGGCAAGCCTTTTTATATTCTCTTGGAGTATATGTAGTTTTATTAGTCCCAATACCCAAACCAAATTTTGGATGGAGATCCATCTCATGTTTAAGGAATGGCCACAAAAACCTCACAAGGAAGAACTATTACAAGTGAGGTTAAAACATACCTTGACATATGTCTCTACATCATATATCCTAACTGGGAAGACAGCACAATCAATCAATGTAATCTATATTAACAGAATAAGGAGAAAAATCATATGATTGTCAAAGAAAAACAAAAGGCAATGACAAAACTTAACATCTAATCATTATTTTTTTAAATATAAGCAAAAAGAATAGAAAGAAACTTCCTTACATTGACAAATGTACTGTATTAGTCAGGATCACAGCAGAAAATAGCACAGTCAATGAGGTTAACAATAGGAAATGGGAAAGAGAAGCTGTTACTATTCCTGCAAGAATAATGAGATGAGCTTGTAGCTGCAGAAGAGTTCTGCTGAAAGGAACTATGACTTTGGTAGATAAATGCAGTTACTGCCTCCTCAAACCCAACAGAGAGGTCTCTGGAAGGATGAAGACCATACTGTTTTCCTTTCATCCTCCTGATTTTCTGTCACTGCCTGTCCTCAGCCAAGCACAACTAGAAACCAGTAGACAAGGGGTCCTGTAGACACGGGGGAGAAATAAAGATCAGTCTACTGGGGAAAATCAGAGTGATGGAACATAAATGAAAGAAATGAAGATTTAAGCTAATTTCAAAATATCTACAGCAAACACTACATTCAAAATATTGATAGCTTTCCTTGCTTAAATCAGAAAAACTATAAAAATTTCTGTTATCATGGCTCCTATTTAACACTGTCCTGAAAGTCCCAACCAGTATAATAAGATGAGAAGAAAATAATAATACGTGAGTATAACTGAAAGTAACAAACAGAATATTATTTTAAAAAATGCACTTGTATATTTAGAGTATCCATAGAATCTACAGATAAATTATCAAAATAAATGAGTTTAGCAAGTTTACTGGATTCAAAAACAATATTCAACAATTAATTTTATTTTATATGCCAGTAATGAGCTAAACATTATTTTCTTTTAACAATCTGAAAAAAAGGGCCAGCTGCAGTGGCTCATCCCTCTAATCCCAGCACTTTAGGAGGCCGAGACAGGCAGATGACTTGAGGTCAGGAGTTGGAGACCAGCCTGGCCAACATAATGAAACCATGGTGGCACATGCCTGTAATCCCAGCTACTTGGGAGGCTGAGGCAGGAGAATTGCTTGAACCTAGGAGGTGGAGGTTGCAATGAGCTGAGATCGCACCACTACTCCAACCTTGGTGACAGAGTGAGTTTTTGTGTCAAAAAAAAAAAAAAAAATCCCATTTACAATAGCACCAGCACTATCAAACATCTAGGAAACATTTTTTTCGTTTTTTTGTTTTTTTTTAAAAAAAGAAGAAAGAAAGGCAACACACCTATACAGAGGACCTGCTCTATAAGATATCAATACCTTTCATAAAGCTAAAATAACTATGAAAGAATGGTATTGTGCAAGGATTGACACAAATAGATATTGGAAAGGAGACATGTATGAATGTACACTTAATTTACAACAAATGTGTAAGACATTGAGAAAATAAAAAAAATAAGCAAATGATGTTTAGCCAATAAGACACCCACATGAAAAAAAACTAAACTTGACCTCAACCTTACACCATACACTAAAAATTAGTAAGTAGAATACAGATGTAAATATGAATGATAAACAATAAATTTTCCAGAAGTTACTAGAGTCTTTTGATGACATCAGGTGGGGATGACTTATTAAAAGGTATGCAGACACTGATTTTTCATCAATATGACAACTTCAAAATTAAAACTTCTGTTCACCAAAAGACACCATGATGATGGCAAGAAGGCAAATATATGTATAAGAAAGTATTTTTTCAACAGTCAGAAATGAAAAAAGCATATGTATCATTTGCATACAGAACTCCCTTATATATTAAAGACATACAGGCCAACAAAAAATATGAACAGGAAACATGTGCATGCATTTCACAAAAAGAGATATCCAAATAGCTGGTAAACTTCTGAAAAGATGCTCAAAATTCCAACCTAGATGGACAACAGCTTGACTAAATTTGAAAGGCTGAAAATACCAAGTGTTAGCAAAGATTGGTGAATATTGAAACTCTCATACATGGCTGGTGGGAATAAAAAATGGTACAACTTGTATATTTGTTTGAGTTCTTTGTAGATTCTGGATATTAGCCCTTTGTCGGATGAGTACATTGCAAACATTTTCTCCCATTCTGTAGGTTGCCTGTTCACTCTGATGGTAGTTTCTTTTGCTGTGCAGAAGCTCTTTAGTTTAATTAGATCCCATTTGTCAATTTTGGCTTTTGCTGCCGTTGCTTTTGGGTTTTAGACATGAAGTCCTTGCCCATGCCTATGTCCTGAATGG
>NW_016806447.1:1443359-1448359 GCF_001698545.2 Rhinopithecus bieti
AAAAATAATAATAATAATAATAATAATAAAATGGTACAACTATGCTGAAAGACTACTTCGTTATACTTACTAGTGTTAACCCATAAATTCTATGCCTGGAGTACACTCAAATTAATATATTTGTACATTAAAAGGCATGTAAAAAATTTTCAAAGCAGTATTATTCATAATAGCCATATATAATAAATAAAATGTCTATCAATAGCAAAATGAATCAATATTTCAAGAAATAGTACTGAAACCTGATCTACACACAGGAAATTCACAGAAGAAACCAGATTGGACACAAAACTACGAAAAATGTCCTGCCTTGGAAATTACAACCACAGTGAGATACATTTTGTACCCATTAGACTGACAATAAAAAGGGTTAATGTCAGAAAATATGTATGTTGGTGGCATCATTCACAACAGCCAAGGTATGGGAACAACCTAAATGTCCATCAATGGATAAACGAATTAAGAAAACATGATATATACATAAAATGAAATATTATTCAGCTTTTTTTAAAAAAGGAAAATTTTGCAATACATGACAACATGGATGAACCTGGAGGCGACACAAGCCAGTCATAGGACGAATACTGCAAAGTGCCACTTAGATGAGATATTTAAAATAGTCAAATGCATAAAAGCAGAGAACAAAACAGTGGTTGCCAAGGGCAGGAGAGAAGGGAAATAGAAAGTTGCTGTTCGATGGGTAGAATGTTTCAGTAATGCAAGATGAGTAACTTCTAGGGACCTGCTATACAACATTGTACCTACAGCTAACAATATTTTATTGTACCCTTAAAAATCTGTTAAGATACCTTTGGGACTAAGAGAGGAATTCAACAGAGGAGGGGCACTCAGGTTTTTTGTAATATGTTATTTCTTAGAGCAGATGATGGTTACAAGCATATTCATTAAACCACTATTTATACACAAATGAAGTATTTCATCATTCATTTTATTTAAGAGGGGTGATCAGACTATGAGTGATTTGAAATCCAGAGATGTTACATTTGATAAGTAGACAACAACAGGGAGTCACTTTATACCATGATGTAGAAAACCCAGGAACAGCTGTAAGCAGAGTATACCAAATAGAAGAAAAGATGTAACTTGCATAACGTAGATGTCAGATGATGAGTCTTCCCTAGGATTTGGGAAGTAGGGGAAAAAAGGAGAAATCAACAGACACTTTGTGACCTCTCTCCTTTTCCCTGGTGTCTCTGTGCCCCCTTTACACTTCAAAGGACATTCTAAGGAAAACTCGGCCATGGGAACATTGGATCAACTTCCAATGTCAGATGGATTCCCAAAACCCATCCAGACCGTGTCTCCTATCATTGAAGAAAGTTGCACTGAGGCAACATTGACTAATATAAAGTTCTCTGATCTTTCCAACTTGGGAAACCTCAAAGGAGTATGCCTTTTTCATTTGGGGTGACAAATATGTTAGGTTTATTACTTTAATGCATGACTTTTCTACTCTACCAAGCACATAATATTTATTTATTTTAGATCTAACTGGTTGGCAGTGACTTCTGTTCTCAGCATGGCTGATGAAAATTAAGAGTTCATGCAGAATATGTCTCTCCCACTCGGACTAGCCTCTAGCTTCCCTGCTGTTCCTTTTAATTCTGATCTATCAAGAAGCTTGTCTGAGTCTTTGCTTCATCCATGTCTAGAGAGTACAGATAGACATGTGCTTACAATTACATTTGTCAACAAGTCTCTGTGGATAGTGAAAAAGTAGGTCAAACAAGGTTGCTTGTGAGATAAACACATGCTCTTAGTTATCACAAGAAGTGAGACTTGTTACCTATGTTTGTATTTAAAACTTAAATTTTAAGTGATGGCAGGGCTGGGATTTACCTCTGAACTTTCTGCTACACCAAACTGACTGTTCTATCGCATACCTGGATTTCAGTAAAGCATCTCTTCACACTTCTGTGGCCAAAATAGACATCTATGCATTAGATTAGCTAGTGTAGCCAAGGAGATCACTAAATGGTTTAGTAACATTGACAGCTAACGAACAATGGTACCTTGAAAGGTCAGCTGATTGTACTAAGCCATACCCCAACCTACATAACCCACCACTAGGAAATATCTGGCTTCAAATCAGGCATTGATGGTGCTGATTATGCTGATCTAACATGTACACGAATTAGGATGATCTGTCCCACAGATGAGAGAACCAGAATCCAAAGTGCTCTGTACTGCCTGAAATGATTGCCCTCAGGTAGGCAGCAAAAAATGAAGTTTTGTTAGAGATACACACAAACACATTTATCCATCAAACATGCACCATGCCTGCTGTGCTGGGTGTTAAGGGAAACCCTGATCTTCACAGCTGACATTTCCTTCTCAGTAGGGATGCATCCGTTAGTGTAACATCCCCGGCCTCCTTCTGCTGCTCTCTCAATTCTCAAGGTTGGTGAGGTTATTTACCCAACTGATGAGTTTGGAAGGAGAAATGAAACATGAACAGCTTAGCCCCTTCCACTCTTCCTCCTGAGAGCTTGATGGCCAAGGAGAACTAACACTCTCTTCTTCTCAGCACCCTAAGTTTACAGGTGCAGGCACTCACATGGGAAGCTCATGGCTGGTTAGTACTGTCTGTGACAGAGTGTTCAGTCTAATTCTGGGATACTATATTAAGAAGTCCATTGTTACTGCATATGTAAGTCATCCCTCCAAGCCAGTTTTTGTCAGTAACAAAATTTATATACCTATATATAAACTTTATATGCACATGCATACACGCACACACACACACACACATACATTTATTGTGCAATTGGCTCTGAATTGGTTCTCAGGCAGGAAAAGGTGGTATTATTTTATTGGATCCCTTCAGATTCAACATTGGACTCTGAGGTTGTGGGTAGGGAGAAGGGAACTCATTGTTCCATTTATAATAAGCTGACTCTTTACCAAGGTCTCAGCAAGTTCTCACAACGGTGATAGGTCAGTGCTAGCATTCCTGTTTTGCTGCTATGGAAAATGGAGCTTAGTTATGTGTCTGGAACCACCAATAACAAGCAGTAAAGCCAAACTCAACACCAGGTCTGCCTGCTGCAGAAACTCTTGTCTCCCTCTACATTACCCTATCTCACACAGGTAAACAGTAGAGTGTCCCTGTCCTTGAGGAGCTCTAGCTTAGCCACAATCTACTATTTTAGCCTGGCTCCTGAAAGCCTGACACTTCTGCCATGTTCCTGGGAAGCATCATGGCTTTATATTTCTTCAGAGTAACAAATTGAAGTATGTAGTACTAGCTTCATATGACACATATATACTGAAATGATTTTAAATGTACTGAGGGAGGAGGATTGCTATTTACTTTATTTGTAAAGTAAAGCACTCTTCAGTAATTCAAATATTTATCATTTATGTTTTTATAAATTTAAATATTTAAATGATGGCATTCCTTTCATTAGGACATATCAATTCTGTAACTATTTTATTGCAGAGCTACTTTTAACATTGATATAAAACTGAAGTGTTGTACTTTTTTCATCTTTACAATTACAAGGTTGGACTTGAAATAGATGTTCGAAAAGGTTGCATGAAGCTTAAAAGTCCTATTTATTAATTTCTTAACTTTGCAAAGCAGTTTACACTTGTCAAAACATTTTAGCATGCATCCTCTTGTTAAATCCTGACAACAACCCTGATGAAGCAGAGTGCAGCTATTATTATCTCTCCGTTCTTAATGAGAAAATATGTTTCAGCCCATTCTGTGATGTAGCTCTGGTTGCAGATAAGAGAAGCTGAGAGCTCAGGTTTTGAAATGTATCTCTCGAATTCTGGATCTATGCTGAGAAATAGTTCTCTCTTCAACAGTTGGGAAAATGTAGATTTGCCAGCATATAGTGCTTGAAATCAATTTAGATACTGAGATTAGACAGTCAATAGTCAGGACTGCTGAGGCAGAGTTTTTCTGTAGCTACAAAAAAGAAAAAAAGAAGAAGAAGAAAAAACAGGCTTTAAACAAAGACATGAAGCAAGATTTGGAATGACATTCAGCATCAAGGTCCCCAAAATTTGTTCCACCTGCCCAAGCCCTGAGGCCCAGCACCCCACCCCATTCCTACACACACACACACACACACACACACACACACACACACACACACGTCATTGGCCCTGCAGACAAAGTTCTTTCTGCACCTTATTCAAAATGCAGTTCCAGGCCATTCTACAGAGACAGGAAGGAGTAAAGAGCCAAAGACACTTGAGGCATGCTGAGAGAATGTTAGAACCACTTAAGAACATTCAGTGCTCTGAGTAAGAAACATAGTGAGCAGCTTGGGAGTCAGTACAGAAGCAATTAAAGTTTGTTTTCTTCTATGTCCTTAAAAGCTACTGAGTGAATGCTGGAATGAATGATCAGGATTCAGTGTATCTTCCACACAGAAGAAAGTATTTTTAAAGGTTCAGTTTGTGATAATGGCACTTAGTTTGAGATGTTATGCATCTGATTGTATCTGGAAGCCTTTTTTTTTAACCAGTGCTCTAAATATAATGGAGTTTATTAAGCATAAGTAGATTATAAACTTATTGGATCTTCATAATTGTACTGAAACAAACAATAAAAATAGTAACAAAAGGTCAGATTAGAGGTATACAGAAGGCAATACATGTAATACATGTGATCTCTATCCAAAAGCTACACATTTTGCAGAAGTTTACACCTAATATTGGAATGCATGTTATTTTAAAATAATTTCAAACACAGTTCCCCCAGTGATCTTATAACAAGCAAGCATTTGAAGCAACTTTTTAATTGAACTGAATATTATACATAATAATTTAATATACATTTAGAAAACTACCCAGATCATAAGGTACATATAGCTTGAGTTTTCACATAGTGAACACACTTGTATGAATATTGCCCAAAAGAAAGAGACCATTGTCAGCATCCCAGAAGCCCTATAGCTACTAACACCTCTCCTGTCACTTCCTTCCTCCAAGATAACCACTATTCTGACTCCTCACAGCAC
>NW_016806447.1:1454177-1468632 GCF_001698545.2 Rhinopithecus bieti
ATATATATACACACACACACATATATACACACACACACACATATACACACACACATATACACACACAAACACACATATATTAGTTTCAGTATGAGTCTGGAGATTTAGAGTTCACTCCATATTTCCTTCTGTACCAACCAACAACTGTATGAAACTGGTTCAGAGGCTAATGCTTTCTTATCAAATTAAGAGAGAAATAATTCACTGTGCCTGTAACAGGCAAGGCTACAAAGGGGTAAAAGATAAAGGAGACCCAGTCTCAGTCCTTTCAGGAACTTATGCACACCGTGGAAGGTGTGGGGTGCAGGTTGGGGGCAGACTACTTAAATGTGAAATTCAGATTAAAATTAGAATATAGAACTGGATGAAAGAAAATTCCATCAGATTCATTTAAATTGCCATGACCCTAAAAGAATGTGATTCTGCAAACTCCCAAAATTACAGTTTGAGGTGAATAACAGCTTTGAAGAAGCTTGAGATAGTTTTTTCCATGCTATCCAGAGATGGGGAAATACGTAAATTTTCTGAATACTATTGTATGAGAGAATACACTGAAGTCCTGGTTATTATTTTTAAAATGATTTTTACATAAAATTCATATCAAGTACAGTCTTCTACATTATGTAACTAAAACAAGATTCAGTTCAGGAAATAAATTACCTTTAACACAATCATAAATTAAACAGATATTTAAGCTATATTCAAATATTTTATTTAAAGGAAACTAAGCAGAGGCAGAGTCAAATACACTGTTCATTCTTCTAATAGGACAGACCACCTAGGAGAAGTAAGAAGTGGAGGAAGGAGAGAAAACTAATCTGCCCCATATTTCCAAAGGCCAAAGTTTTTATGTAATAGGCCAAAATAGCAAGGGAAAAAGAATGTGGCTGCCTAGTTGTCATTTGAATAATAGAGATTTACGGGTCAAAAAATAGATGAGGTTAGATTGCATGGTTCTGCGGTTGAGCCAGGTAGATTGAATATAGGCAAATTCTTCTCTTGACTGCATGTTCTCATGTTGCACCAGAGAGAGGAAACTGATATACCAGCATTTCCCCCTCTAAAACAGTTGTCCATCCTGAGCTTCTTATTAATGCTATTCTTCCTTGCTTGCTTCTTTTTTTCACCTGCCCAGAAGACAGTAATATCAGGAGAAAGTTCAGAAGAAACTTCCCTTCCATGTCCACGTAACAGGTGCATGCCTGTGATCAAAATACTTAGTAGGAATAGAAAATAAGTCTTCAGTCCTATAATGAGATGGGAAAAATAATTTTATACTTAAAATTGGCACCAGACTTTTTGTTGTGGGGTGGGAGGGACACCTTGATAAGTACTTGGAATAGAAAATGAGACCTCAAAGGATTAGGCTATACTCTGAATATGACAAGGAAAGAAAAATATGTCTTTCTAACAATGAGAGGAAGATAAAGCAGGAGTGGGGAGCAGAAGTAGGTGGGGCCACAGAAATGGCAGAATGCTGTAAGGAACACAAAGTGACTTGCCACTAAAATCCACAACAAACTCACCAAATGTTTGATGTGAGTGAATTTCATACAGAAACCAATAAAGGAGCAAAACAGTAAATTCAAGTGAAAATAGCAAAGCCTCTTGCAAAGACAGGAACAGACCACAGGCACATGAACCAATGAAATCAGCAGAAATCTTCAGGAAGCTTAGAACCCTAAAGGGTAGTGGGATTCGAAGTTGGAGGCTATCCTACCTTCCTGTCAAGTTTGGAGAATTCCCAGGTGTCTGTCTGGAACAAGATTTCTAAGCTACCTTTTGTTTGCAAGGGGTCTTTACAAGTCAATAGAAGGAACATGAAGGAGAAACTTGTGGCATTGCTTTTACAAATATACTTTTCTAAGTTTACGTGCACCTTAAATGTCATTTTAACTTTTTATGTGCATGTAAATAGCTATTATTTCAGTTGCTGGAATATTAGTCACAACATCTAATGATGTGGAGATTGTTGCCTTATAAAACTCACAGCTGGGTAGCTACATGGCTCAAGGCAAAAGCCTATTTTAAAATCCATTGCTTTAGGAGGAGAATGTTTATTAAAACATATATCTATTAAAAATATATGACGCCTCATTGGTCATTCTCTGTGTTGCAGTGCCAACCACAGTTTTTCCAGCAGGGCTGAGTTGATACCTGAAAACCTGGCAAGGTCCACAGCCTCATAATTTACCAGTCCATCAAAAAATAAATAAATCCCAATAACCAGAAAGTAAATCACCAAAGGTGCCTGCACAGCAGCCCATAAACTCATGTTTACACAGGCTCCATGGGGGTAGCCATTGCTGTCAGTCAAATATTTCTAAGCGTGTAGGCAAGTGAATGTTCAAAAAGGAATAAATGCTTGATCTCCTTGTAACAGAAGTTAAATGAATTAATAATAAAGATACAGTAAGTGGGACTGATATTTGTAAAATGTAGAAAAGTGTGCTGGGGACAATAAGGAAGACTAATAACTGGTGTCACAAGGACTGAAAAAACATATAGAAAGACTGGTAACTTCATGTAATTAAGCTACAATCTACCTTCAGTAGTTCTCACAATGTTGCTTAAGTTATTAGAGGAAGATAATTTTTTCACCAACAGTAACAAACTAAGAGTAATTTGTAGGGATAAAGTATTTCCAAATAAAAACTCCTACCTTTAAAAAATGTACCATTGGTTCAATCCTGATGTCTACCCTTGTTTAAAAAGTAGATTACTTAATCTCTAGATATTCGATCATCTAAAATAAATAGTTGAATATATGTATTTTGTCTGAACCCAGTAGAGGTTCCATAAACATATGGTTCACTGAATCCAAGTCCTTTAATTGTGCTTATTTTCCTTTCTGTCACCAACTTTGCACAATTACTTTGCCTTAACACTATTTCCATCAGGGCAAATCCCAAAAAAAGGTAGAGATGGAAATGTTTAAAGAGGGTGAAGGTAACAACGCATCTGAAGATGTTCTTCAACAAAGTTGTAAAACTAGATTTAGAATAAGGCTTATCTTTGACTTTCAACTATTCTAATTCTCTGTTTTTCACCATCATCATGATGTAGAAGCAATGGAAAGGTCATTCAACTGAAACCTAGAGAGCAATGGAACTAATTAATTGACCAAGTAACTTTTGCAAAGCCAGTGGCATAGAACCTCTAAATCTATCTTTCTGGAATCCAATTAAGGGCTCTATTTCATGCTGATCCCATGTCTCTGCTTTGCCTTTATGTACATGCATCCAGGGGTCTGTAAGAACCCTGGAGTACACCTACCAGCTCCTTCCAGCTACCCACTTTGAGGTACTCATTTCTCCAGTTGCCTGGATGTTCCAGGTGCCATTGGTTCACAGCTGAGTCCCTCCCTGGGCATTACTCTCAACAGAAGGGAGCTGCCTCACCCCAAATTAAGCAATTTCCCATAGGGCAGCCCCACAACCAGTAAGTAGTCAGTATGGGGATACAACCCCCTAGAACCTGACCTATAATAGGGTTTCTCTTTTAACTTACAGCAGAATTTGACTGAAACCTGAGAGGAAAAGCCCCATTGAAAGCTATCCAACGTCCATCCATTGCCAATTTTTTTGTGCGTAGTTGATCTCTATTGTTCCACATAAGGAATGCTCTATTGTTAATAGCCATCCCTTTACTGAGAGAGAGAAATTATATTAATTTTATAGAAAAGTGGGATTAACTCTCTACTAAACTCAGTAGAGAATTATTTCATATCTCCTATCAATACTACCTTATTCATGCCCCTTCCTCAGTCAATCGTGGCCATATTCCTAGACTAGAAAGAAAAAATAGACCTGAAATTGAATCGTTTATGAATACTTCCATAGGAAATAGGCCAATTTTAACCATTTTTCACCTCTATAATTCAGTAACTCCCTTGAATGGAGATGTCTACTGTGGCCCACCTGGGATGTCACAAGAACTAGCAATTTTGAGGTTTCCTTACCTGTTGGAAGGTCTAGATCACCTCCACTCACCAAGTCTTTTCCCCAACTACCAGGTTGTAATAGGTAAAATTATTCTTCCAACCTTAGAATTGTTCATCCAGACTTATTTGGAGAAATAATAAATGTTTCAAAATGTAGGGTTTTTACTTTGGTAGCCATGGTATGTTTGTTTCCTATCACTGCTATACCAAATTTCCACAAATGTAGTGGTTCAGAACAATGCAAACTTATTATTTCACGATTCTGTAGTTCAAAAGTCTGAAATATGCCTTACAGGCTACAATAAAGGTGTTGGCAAGGCTGAGTTCCTTCTGGTGGCCCTACGAGAGAGTTCAGCTTACCTTTTCTAGCTTCTAAAAGCTGCTCACACCCCTTGAATCATGGCCCCACCCTTCATCTTCAAGGCCAGCAGTGTAGCACCCTCAAAAGTCTGTCTCTCTGCTTCTGTCACAATTTGCCTACTCTGACTCTCCTGTCTCCCTAGTATAAAAGATAACCTCCCATCTCAAACCCTTAATCACATCTGCAAAATTCCTTTTGTTGTGTAGTTTAACATATTTGCAGATTCCGAGATTAGACCATGGACATCTTTGGGGGACCATTTTTCAGCCTACCTTACATAGCTGTTTATTTTTCCAAGGAAATGAAAAATAATTACCTGCATTCTCCAGGAGAACTAGTTCTAAAGTTTAGGTCACAGTCACACCTCATAAATATTGGCTCAGGCTTTTCTCCCCAGTTCTGCAGCTGCATAACCAAACACCATAGTGCTAATAGAAGCTCATCCACTCAGCTGCATAACCAAACACCACTGTGCTAATAGAAGCTCATCCACTCAGTTGCCTGGTTTCTGCTAACTCAGCAGGGAGCCTATAAATTTGGTGAAGCTGTATTTGTGGGAATCCTTTCCCAGGTTTAGAGGGGTGGAGAGTTAGGACTACAACCTTCCTTTAAACAGGCAAAAACTGAAACTGTTTAACTGAAAGTACTGTCAAATATTTTCTTGTATAACTCAAGAATCAAAGAAAATGAAAATGTAGACTTTTATAACTTGCAGGGCTCTTAGGGGACCTATTTAATGAATTCTCTCATTTTACCAGCAGACAGATCAAGTCAAGCTCACCCGCCTCTGAGTAGCAAACCTGAGACTTGGTCTCCTTATCTTCTGCCCCACCTCCAGGAAGGAAGAAAGGAAGGCAGTAAGTAAAAAGGGAAGGAAGGAAGGGAGGGAGGAAAGAAAAAAAAGGATTAAAATCATTTGGGCATCCATCCTATACCAGATTCATACAAACCACTTTGCTGCATATTATATCATGTTATCCCTACAAATACCCTGAGCGATATAGGGGTGCTAACTTGATTTTTACACATCAGAAAACCAAAATTCAAAGAGATCCAGTGGGTCCACTCAAGTGCAGACACCTGATATAATCAGCTCTTGATTAACGAGGATAAAGGTGAAGAGAGATGAAAGTCATGTATAATTCAAAACCCTGATTAAAACAAAACTAGTCTGAATCTGGTACCAAGTAAATTTATATAAACATATTTTATTGTAATTATATCTAATATTTAGGAACACATTTACCACTCCACAGATGCCCAAAAGTGTAAAAATAACCCTAGTGCAACTCATTAGGAACACTAAACACCAAATGTGTCACTTGATGAGAAACTGCTAAAGGCTTTTTAATAAATAGTCTAATTTCTATTTGCTTCCCAGTTAATGTCTTTTTTAAAATGTTAGAACACAACTAAGTTGGGCAGAGGTGTAATCTCAATGTTTAGATCTTCCTCTGTTTTCTCCTTCTCACTTAATTTCTCAACCCTGTCTTTAGAGTTCTTGAATCCATGACCCTCCTAATTCTATTTGGTTTTGCTTATAGTAAGCAAAAACTTCCTTTTTGAGGGACCATTGACTCTGGGATGGAACCTAGAAATAACCTGGTGGTCTCACTAGAGGGGTTCTGATGGTTACCAGGAACCTGCAATAGAAGCCTTCAGATATGTGGATGTTTGTACTGATTGGGGATAATTTTTCTATTTTATGCATTTTTAATGCATTTTCTATTAATCAACAAACAGAGAACACAACCCCAAGTAACTGGGCAATGACCAGGGCTACAAAGCTGGAATGTGAATTCAGCTTTCCAGGATTCCCAAGCTTCTTACTGCCCATAAAGCAGGACACAGACACACAGAGATATGTGCTCAAAACCTGTCTTAAAGCCATATACAAAGACAGCATCACTTTGAATTATTCTACAAAACAGTGCCTGAAAGTTGTGCTTGAGGTAAATTTCCATTAAAAGAATCACAAATTGGTATTTTATTTTGAAGCTATTTACAGAGGTGTGTTATACAAATCCTGAAAATGTGTCTCCCTGACCATGTCACATGCATGGGTACAGGAACACATGCACACACATGCACATATACACATGCCCCTTCACCTGGCTGACTTTTTCATCACTCCTCATCACTTCGTCAGGCAAGCCTTCCCAAAACCCTCCAGACTCAGCTCAATCCCCCTCATCTTCTCATTGTCTGTGTAGCTCTTACCACAGTTGCCAACTGGCTCATTATTTGTTAGCAGAATAGGATAGTGTTTAAGTGTCAGATTCTCAAGCCAATCTTCCTAGGTTCAAATATCAGTTGTCACCTACTGGTTGTGGAATCTTGAGCTAGCTCTTAACCTTGCTTTGCCTCAGTTTCCTCACCTGTAAACTAGAGATCAGAGTTCCATCTTCTGGGATTATTGAGTGGAACACGTGAGATAGCACATGTAAAATATTTGGGAAAGTGCCCAGTATACAGTAAGTTCTATACAGTATTTGCTATTATTATTTATCAGCTGTGAACATCACTCGTTATGCTGTAAGGTGCACAAAGGCTGGAATTATTTCTGTATTTCCCACTCCTCATATCTGCTTTCAAATAGTTTTTGGAGGAAGAAAGCTGTGAAATCCCAAAGTTTCCTCTGTCATCACTAAATGTCTTCATCTCATTCACAGCTCTGCCATATTCTCCATGGTCACCACCACTGGAGCTGCTGTTACCACAGCTACCACAGCCCCTTTACTGACACATCTAAATACCTTAAGTTCAAAAGGCTGTGGCATCAGACTCAGAAAGAAGAGTGCTAATTCTGAAAGATAGCCATTTGAGCAGCAGCAATGTAACAGATAGTTTGTTGATTCAGCAATTATTTCAAAGGTAACAAAAACTCAACAATAGAGGAGGCAGGAGCTTAAGCTCCAGTAGAAACACACCAACAACTACAAATTCACAGCCACTATCCACCAAGGAGGTACTAAGTCATAGTCAGAATAACAATAACAAAAACAACAATGAAAGCACTAAGACGCTTTCAAGGGAGGCACCATAGCAGAGTCATTACAAGCTCAAGACCTGGATCCTGCCAATCTGGGTCTCAAGCCCGTCTCTGCTACTAGTGAAACGCTGAGCTGTTTTCTTAACTTTTATGTGATTTAGCTTCCTCATCTGAAAAATGAAGATAAAAATAGTATCAGCACCACTACAGTACTACTATAAGGACTAAAGAATTACCTTTTGTAGAGAACTTGGAACAGTGACTGGCACATAAAAAGTATTCAATTAATGTTGGTTATTTTTGTTAATTGAAAGTTTTCACAGACATATCTCAAAGGACCAGCACTGAGAGTTTCCACACATATATTATGCAGACACACACACACCCAAGACCTTTTCCCCAACATCTCACATTAACAGTGCACTTTGAGACAGTAAGTGTGTACTCTCTCAGGCCCTTTCCTCGGGCTCTTACACAAAGCCAAGAGTTCTGCCTGTTGCTATTCCCCTTGATGTGACTATTAACTGTGTGAAGACAGGTATCTTAAATCAATCTAGGCATGGCTACCATTATTTCAATGCAGAACATGGACTAATAGTTCCAGCTTTACTTCTCAATTGAGGCTTTCTGTAAGAAGAAGAGCTTCCTATCCAGGTTTTCTTATGAACACACAAAGACCAATCTTTTATCCATGGCCTAACCCAGTGTTTACCAAACTTGAATACATCGGAAGACTTGCAAAGCTCTATCATTTTCTGTCTGAGAGACATATTCCAACCCTTAAATTTACGAAAGACTCAACAAGCTGAAAAAGCAAGCAATACAATTTTGGAGGAGTAGTTTATCCAAGGATATACAGACAGTAAAATGTAGAACTATGCTTTAAAACCCTTCTTTTGACTTTAGTACAATGTTTTCTTTTATTTATTTATTCAAGAAGTTTGGAATTTAGAAATCGTGGAGATGATTGGGCAAACCTAATACTAAAGGAAAAGTCAGATAATCCATAAAATCATTGCTTTTTATCCCCTTAAGAAAACTGAGAACACTAATAAAGCTAACTTAACTAAAATCTATATAGTTATGATCCCGTTCTATAAAAGATGAGACCAGTGAATTTTTTCATCCCTGGTGGAGTAGCAGGAAACAGAATCTACCACAGAAAAGAAAATGAGAAACTATGTGAATCTGAAACAACTATTAAGACCTGTGTGTGAACTGGCTTGACATGCTGGAGTCCCAAGGAACCCATCCACACTATCAAGCTGTACTCACCTGCCAGCACTTTACCACAGGTCTTCACCAGGCACATAGGAGGACTATCCTGAAGACTGAGGGAAAGTCAAGAAATCTGACAGAGAGATCCTTGAGGCATGTGAACCTTCCCTAAGTGCAAGGCAGCATCCCAGTGAAGACTGGAGTCAGGGCAGAAGAGTTAAAAGAAATCTGTCTGAGAAAGACTAGGCCTTCACTAGGTCAAAACAGTTGCAACTGAGGCCAGAAACAAGGCAGAAGAACTGAGAACAGTTCCTCAGAGTGTTGTGAACTTTCATTAAGTACAAAGCACTGGATGCCAAAGGCTTGAACTAGTAGAGCAGAAAGAAGAAAGACCTCCTGAGATTAATAAAGTCAGAAACAGGGAAGGAAAAAGAACTCCCTAGCAACCAAAACAGTCTGTGAGCATACAGAGATCTCTGAAATCTTGCCAATGCTCAGATCACAAGCCCTAGTGACAGAAAAGACCTTATTCTGTTTTCAAAACATTTTAAGTCAGTGGTAAACTAATCCAACTAAAGCTGAAATAAAACCCACATACCTCAAATATACAACAGATTTCCTCAACTTTCCCAAGCCAAGGCCTAACAAAAAAAAAGTATGCACTTTTCTAGGGTAAAAAAAATATTAATTTTCTCAATCTCTACTTTTTTCTCACAATGTCCAACATACAGTGAAAAATTTTGAGACACACAAAAAGAAAAAATATGTGAACAATAATCAAATGAGAAAACAGTCAACAGGCTGAGACTCTAGAAAGTACAGACATTAGATTTATCAGGGGGTAACTTCAGCATAACTATGATAAATATGTCAAATAATTCAGTGGAAAAGGTGGAGAGCATGCATGAATATATAGAGAATTTCAGCAGAGTAATGAAAAGTATAAAACGAAACCAAACTGAAATGTCAAAAAAATTTTTAATACACTATCATTAAAAGAGAATACGTATTAGGAGCCTAAGAGGCCATAAAACACAACAGTAGCCTATTAACAGCAGCAAAAAGAAGCAATAAACCTGAGGACAGGTCAATTATCAAAAATAAATAAATAAAAGGGAGAATGAGTAAAAAACTTGAGTCTATGATCTCTAGGACAATATTAAGTAGTCTAGTAAATATATAATTGCATCCGGGAGAGATAGAAAATGGGTCAGAAGAAATACTTGAAAACATAATGACCAAGAATTTCCCAAAATCGATTAAAAATATCAAACTTCAGCATCAAGAATCATAGTAATCCCAAAAAAGGATAAACACAAAAACAGAACTAGGCACACCATATTCACTCTGTAGATAGCCAAAGACGACACAAAAATCTTAAAAGCAATCAGAGAAAAAAGAAACATTACACAGACGAAAACAATGATAAAATTATGTCTGATTTCTCTTCAGAAACAATGAAGGCCAAAACAATAGAATGACATCTTTAAAGAGCTGAAAGTAAAATATGTTAGTCTGGAATTCTGTATAGGATTCTACATAGATTCTACATAAAATTGTAGCATAGTCCTACATCCTACAAAAATGAAAAATAAAGACATGTTCATACCCTTCTCCCCAAACCAGATTTTTTTTCCAGGAGATCTACACAAGAAATGCTAAAAGAAATTCTTCAGGGCCGGGCATGGTGGCTCACGCTTGTAATCCCAGCACTTTGAGAGGCAGAGGTAGGAGGATCATGAGGTCAGGAGTTCCAGACCATCCTGGCTAACACGGTGAAACCCTATCTCTACTAAAAATACAAAAAACTACCCAGGCGAGGTGGCGGGCGCCTGTAGTCCCACCTACTTGGGAGGCTGAGGCAGGAGAATGGCGTGAACCCAGGAGGCGGAGCTTGCAGTGAGCCGAGATTGCGCCACTGCAGTCCAGCCTGGGCGACAGAACGAGACTCCGTCTCAAAAAACAAAACAAAACAAAACCCAGAAATTCTTCAACGTGTACATAATAGGCACATAAAATAGGCAAAACAAACCATTTGGCAAAATCCAACATCCATTCCTCATAAAATGACTCAGTGAAGGAGAAACTGAAGAGAATTTTCTCAACCGAAAAAAAGCACCTATGAAAATGTATTATACTGAAAGATAAAAGACCAGAACAGGACAAGAATTTCCACTCTCACCACTTCTATTCAACTTTGTCCTGGAGGTTTCAGCTAGTACAATAAAAAAAGAAAAGAAAAATAAATAACCACAGGAATCAGAAAAAAAGGAATAAAAAACTGTCTTTATTCACAGACAATATGATCATTTGTATAGAAATGTGATGGAATCGAGAATAAAAGTCACTTGTACTAATAAGTAAGCTTAGCAAGATTTTGGGATACAAGATCAGCATATAAAAATCAACTGAATTTCTATATACTAGCAACAAGTTATTGGAAACTGAATGTTTTAAATGTCACTAATGATAACATTAAAAATATATGAAATAGGAATAATTTACATAAAAGATGTGGAAAACCTATAAATAGAAATCTCAAAACATTGTTGAGAAAAACATAAAGAAAAAAACAAAATAAATAGATATATTAATTGGCCAGTATTATATAAAGTATTACTCAATATTTTAAAGATGTCATTTCTTCCCAAATTATTCTACAGATTCCAGCAAATTCCAATTAAAATGCCAGGAGGACTTTTGTAGAAATTGAAAAAACACATATGAAAATGCAAAGAACCTAAAATAGTCAACAGCAACGTTTTTTTTAAGCTCAGTGGCAAGAAACAATAATAACTTTAAAAAAGAACAAACAAGTTACAGGGTTAACACTATTTGATTCAAGACTTATTGTAAGTAATGAAGTAAATGTAGTACTTGTAATATACACCAGTAGATCAATGAAGAAATAGACCCGGCTGGACTCGGTGGCTTGTGCCTGTAATCCCAGCACTTTGGGAGGCCGAGGCAGGGGATCATCTGAGGTCAGGAGTTAAAAATACAAAAAAAAAAAAAAAAAAAAACACTAGCCGGGCATGGTGACATGTGCCTGTAATCCCAGCTACTCAGGAGGCTGAGGCAGGAGAATCACTTGAAGCCAGGAGGCGGACGTTGCAGTGAGCTGAGATTGTGCCATTGCACTCCAGCCTGGGCGACAGAGTGAGACTCTGTCTCAAAAAAAAAAAAGAAAGAGAGAAAGAGAGAGAGAGAGAAAGGAAAAAGAGAGAAATAAAGAGAGACCCACACATACATGAGCAAATGTTTTCCACAAGGATGCAAAGAAAATCCAATAGAGAAAGGATAGTCTTTTCAAAAACAATGCTGAAGCAACTGCATATCCAAATGCAAAAAAGAAACTAGAATCTGCCCCTTGTGCCACAGGCAAAAATTAACTTAAAATGAAAAGTGACTTAACCGAAAATAAAATGACAAAACTTCTTTTAAAATAGGAGAATAACTTTTGTGACCTTATGATAGGCAGATTTTTTTAGATATAATAAAAATAATCTATGAAAGAACAAACTGACAAATTGGACCTTATCAAAATTAAATGTACTGTTCTTCAAAAGATACTGCTAACAGAATGAGAAAATAAGCCACAGGATGGAAGAATATATTTCCAAATGATTTCTATGATTTAAAAAAAAACTAGTATCCAGAATACATAATGATTCAAAACAAATTGAATCACTATATTCAAAAGAAATAACCCAATTTTTTAAAGGACAAAAGATTTGAACAGACACTTCAGCAAAAAAGATAATGAGTGGCAAATAAATACAAGAGTCTCAACATCATTAGTCATTATGGAAATGGAAATGGGAACCACAATAAGATGCACCTTCATACTTGTGTAAATGGATAAAATTTTAAATATGAATAAACAAACAAATAAATAGAAATTGACCATAGAAAAACTGGAACTCTCATACACTTGATGGCAGAATTATAAAATAGTATAACCCATGGTCATTGGAGGAAACAGAATAGATGTTCATCAACAAATTGAAAATAAAACAACCATATGATCCAGCAATCCTACGTCCAGGTATGTATCCAAAGGAAACGAAATCAGTAAGTCAGTGAGATATCTGTACTTCTATGTTCATTGCAGATTATTCACAATTTCAAGACATAGAATCCACCTAAGTGTCTATTAATGGGAATAAATAAAATGTAATATATATACACAATGGAATAGTATTTAGCCTTAAAAAAGGAAACCTAACCATTTGTGACAACATAGATAAACCTGGAGAATATTATGCTAAGTGCAATAAGCCATGCATAGAAAGATAAATACTGTATGCTCTTACTTATATGAGGAATCTAAAAGAGTTGAACTCATAGAAGCAGAGAATTGAAAGATGGTTACCAGGGGCTTGCGAATGTGGGGACAATATGGAGATGTTGGTCAAAGAGTATAAAGTTTCAGTTAGACAGGAGAAATAAATTTTGGAGAATGATTACACAACATGGAGACTATAGTTAATAATAATATAAACTTGAAATTGCTGAAAGAGATTTTAACTGCTCTTACCACAAAAAAAAAAGCATTTGAGGTGACAGATACGTTAACAAGCTTGATGTAATCACTCCACAATCCATACATATATCAAAACATCACACTGTACATCATAAATGTATACAATTTTTATTTGTCATTTAAGATATAGATTTGCAAATTAAATAAAATCAGAAAATACTACAACTACTTTGAAAAACAGTAGACTTTTCTTAAGATTACCACAAAATCCAGCCATTTTACTATTGGGCATTTACCCAAGAGAAATAAAAGAATATGTCCATGTAAGACTTTTATTTATTTATTTATTTATTTATTTATTTATTTATTTATTTATATTTTAAGTTCTAGGGTACATATGCAAAACGTGCAGGTTACATATGTATACATGTGCCATGTTGGTGTGCTGTACCCATTAACTCATCATTTACATTAGGTATATCTCCTAATGTTATCCCTCCCTGCTCCCCCTACCCCACGGCAGGCCCCAGTGTGTGATGTTCCCTTTCCTGAGTCCATGTGATCTCATTGTTCAATTCCCACCTATGAGTGAGAACATGGGGTGTTTGGTTTTTTGTCCTTGCGATAGTTTGCTGAGAATGGTTTCCAGCTTCATCCATGTCCCTACAAAGGATATGAACTCATCCTTTTTTATGGCTGCATAGTATTCCATGGTGTATATGTGCCACATTTTCTTCATCCAGTCTATCATTGATGGACATTTGGGTTGATTCCAAGTATTTACTATTGTGACTAGTGCCACAATAAACAAACGTGTGCATGTGTCTTTATAGCAGCATGATTTATAATCCTTTGGGTATATACCTAGTAATGGGATGGCTGGTTCAAATGGTATTTCTAGTTCTAGATCCTTGAGGAATCGCCATACTGTCTTCCACAATGGTTGAACTAGTTTACAGTCCCACCAACAGTGTAAAAGTTTTGCTGTTTCTCCACATCCTTTCCAGCACCTGTTGTTTCCTGACATTTTAATGATCGCCATTCTAACTGGTATATCATTGTGGTTTTGATTTGCATTTGCATTTGCACTTCTCTGATGGCCAGTGATGATGAGCATTTTTTCATGTGTCTGTTGGCTGCATAAATGTCTTCTTTTGAGAAGTGTCTGTTCATATCCTTCACCCACTTTTTGATGGGGTAGTTTTTTTTTCTTGTAAATTTGTTCGAGTTCTTTGTAGACTCTGGATATTAGCCCTTTGTCAGGTGAGTAGATTACAAAAATTTTTTCCATTCTGTAGGTTGCCTGTTCACTCTGATGGTAGTTTCTTTTGCTGTGCAGAAGCTCTTTAGTTTAATTAGATCCCATTTGTCAATTTTGGCTTTTGCTGCCATTGCTTTTGGTGTTTTAGACATGAAGTCCTTGCCCATGCCTATGTCCTGAATGGTACTGCCTAG